>NC_092710.1:317650764-317750764 GCF_047496885.1 Scyliorhinus torazame | reverse complement strand
CTCTGTCGCGCTCTCACTCTCTCTGCCGCGCTCTCGCGCCCTCTCGCGCCCTCTGCCGCCCTCTCGCGCCCTCTGCCGCCCTCTCGCGCCCTCTGCCGCCCTCTCGCGCCCTCTGCCGCCCTCTCGCGCCCTCTGCCGCCCTCTCGCGCCCTCTGCCGCCCTCTCGCGCCCTCTGCCGCCCTCTCGCGCCCTCTGCCGCCCTCTCGCGCCCTCTGCCGCCCTCTGCCGCCCTCTCGCGCCCTCTGCCGCGCTCTCGCGCCCTCTGCCGCGCCCTCTGCCGCTATGGGCCAGGGTTTAGAGAACCCCAAAGTGTACCATGGAGTTCACCTGATCCACAACATTTAATAGATTGTGGTATGGGAGCACACGGGCCACTCTACGTGTGGTACAGCAGAAATGGAAAATTATTTTTTAATGCAAAACAATGTTTATTCTATGAACTCAAGTTAACCTTTTTTAAAACATACAGTGAACATCTCAGCAACCATTAATTCAAATGCAATCCCAAAAGAATACAACACTAAGTAATTCTTTAAGCTTTCCTTACACCAGTGAATACCAGAAGCACATCAGGTTAAAGTCACTACTTTTATTCATTTTAAATCATCAGGATCGATTTACAGACTTTAGAATACAGAGAGAGATTCCTACACCTTCTGGCTGTGACTGCAGCTATCCAGATCTGAAAACGAAACTAAAACACACCCTGCAGCAAACAGCCTAAAACAAAAGTAAAAAGCTGACAGACAGCCCAGCTCTCCCCACTCTCTGACATCACTGCAGTAGTAAACACCCATTTCTTAAAGGTACTCTCACGACAGATGTTTCTATACACACAGCCATTTATAAACACCCATTTCTTAAAGGTACTCTCACATGACACCACCTCCCAAGAAAAAAAACCCCCATCAACTTCAAGATGGCCCCATCAACTTCAAGATGGTTTTATTTTTCACCGTTTCACTATCCTTTAAGAAATGCACACAGTAAATATATTTTTTCGTTTCAAACAACAACACACGCAAACAGGTATGATAATATAGTCCATTCTTTTTCCGTTTTTATTCCTCCAACTGAAATCCTTCTCGATTGACAGTCTCTTTGCACAAGAAGGTCTCTGCACGATCCGTCCATTTCTCTACGCCTCGGCATTTCTCTTTAAAGTCAGATACTTCAGTTCAATCTGATCACAGTCCCTTACAATTCTCCAACACAGGAGCAATTCTCCAACACAGGAGCATTGGTTATCACAACTTTCAGGCCGTCAAATGCCTGTTGAAAGTCCGCTGTCCACTGAAATTTTCGACGTTGCTTCAGCAAGTCCATCAGTGGAGCAACCACGCTACATAGCTTTTGCACAAATGTTCGATCAAATCCATTCATGCCAAGAAATCGCATTATTTCCCTTCGCCTTCAGGGTATCAGAAACTCCTCAATTGTATGGGGAAGGAAAGTGACTTGGGCTTTTCCAAATTCACCTAGGTTTATTACCAGACCCGCCTCTTGAAGTCGATCGAATAACTCCATCAGATGTTTTAAATGTTCTGTCCATGTCTGGCTGAAAATTACCAGATGGACGATGTATACCGCACAATTGGGTAATCCTGAAACAACTTTGTTAGTTAACCGTTGAAATGTGGCTGGTGCGTTTTTCATGCCAAATGGCAGAACTTTGAATTACATAGAACATTACAGCGCAGTACAGGCCCTTCAGCCCTTGATGTTGCGCAGACCTGTGAAACCTAAAGCCCATCTACACTATTCCCTTATCATTCATATGTCTATCCAATGGCCATTTGAATCACTTCGTGTTGGCAAGTCCACTACTGTTGCAGGCAGGGCATTCCACGCCCTTACTATTCTCTGAGTAAAGAACCTACTTCTGACATCTGTCCTATATCTATCTCCCCTCAATTTAAAGCTATGTCCCTCGTGCTGGACATCACCATACGAGGAAAAGGCTCTCACTGACCACCCTATCCACTCCTCTGATCATCTTGTATGCCTCAATTAAGTCACCTCTTAACCTTCTTCTCTCAACGAAAACAGCCTCAAGTTCTCTGCCTTTCCTCATAAGATCTTCCCTCCATACCAGGCAACATTCTGGTAAATCTCCTCTGCACCCTTTCCAATGCTTGCACATTCCTTCCTATAATGCGGCGACCTGAATTGCACGCAATACTCCAAATGCGGCCACACCAGAGTTTTTTACAGCTGCAACATGACCTCATGGCTCGAAATTCATCCCTCTACTAATAAAAGCTAACACAACATACGCCTTCTTAACACTCTCTCAACCTGGGTGGCAATTTTCAGGATCTATGTACATGGACACCGAGATCTCTCTGCTCATCCACACTGCCAGAATCTTACCATTAGCCCAGTACTCAGTCTTCTGTTATTCCTTCAAAATGAATCACCTCACACTTTTCTGCATTAAACTCCATTTGCCACCTCTCAGCCCAGCGCTGCAGTTTATCTATGTCCCTCTGTAACTTGTAACATCCTTCCGCACTACCCACAACTCCACCGACTTTAGTGTCATCTGCAAATTTACTCACCCATCCTTCTACGCCCTCCTCCAGGTCATTTATAAAAATGGCAAACAGCAGTGGCCCCAAAACAGATACGTGTGGTACACCACTAGTAACTGGACTCCAGTCTGAACATTTCCCATCAACCACCACCCTTTGTCTTCTTCCAGCTAGCCAATTTCTGATCCAAACTGCTAAACCACCCTGAATCCCATGCATCTGTATTTTCTGCAGTAGCCTACCGTGGGGAAACCTGATCAAACGCTTTACTGAAATCCATATACACCACATCAACTGCTTTACCCTCATCCACCTGTTTGGTCACCTTCTCAAAGAACTCAATAAGGTTTGTGAGGCACGACCTACCCTTCACAAAACCGTGTTGACTATTTCTAATCAAATTATTCCTTTCCAGATGATTATACATCCTATCTCTTATAAACCTTTCCAAGATTTTGCCCACAACAGAAGTAAGGCTCACTGGTACCTGGGTTGTCTCTACTTCCCTTCTTGAACAAGGGGACAACATTTGCTATCCTCCACTCTTCTGGCACTATTCCTGTAGACAAAGATGACTTAAAGATCAAAGCCAAAGGCTCAGCAATCTCCTCCCTAGCTTGCCAGAGAATCCTAGGATAAATCCCATCCGGCCCAGGGGACTTATCTATTTTCACACTTTCCAGAATTGCTAACACCTCCTCCTTATGAACCTCAAGCCCTTCTAATCTAGTAGCCTGAATCTCAGTATTCTCCTCGACAACATTGTCTTTTTCCTGTGTGAATACTGACACAAAATATTCATTTAGCACCTCTCCTATCTCCTCGGACTCAAAGCACAACTTCCCACTACTGTCCTTGACTGGCCCTACTCTTACCCTAGTCATTCGTTTATTCCTGACATATCTATAGAAAGCTTTAGGGTTATCCTTGATCCAATCTGCCAAAGACTTCTCATGTCCCCTCCTGGCTCTTCTTAGCTCTCTCTTTAGGTCCTTCCTAGCTAACTTGTAACTCTCGAGCGCCCTAACAGAATCTTCATGTCTCATCTTTACATAAGCCGCCTCCTTCCTCTTGACAAATGTTTCGACTGCTTTAGTAAACCACAGTTCCCTTGCTCGACCACGTCCTGCCTGCCTGACAGGTACATACTTATCAAGGACACGCAGTAGCTGTTCCTTGAACAAGCTCCACATTTCCATTGTGCCCATCCCCTGCAGTTTTCCTCTCCATCCGATGTATCCTAAGTCTTGCCTCATCGTATCATAATTGCCTTTCCCCCAAATATAACTCTTGCTCTGCGGTATATACCTATCCCTTTCCATCACTAAAGTAAACTTAATCGAATTGTGGTCATTATCACCAAAGTGCTCACCTACCTCCAAATCTAACACCTGTCCTGGTTCATTACCCAGTACCAAATCCAATATGGCCTCACCTCTCCTTGGCCTATCTACATACTGTGTCAGGAAACCCTCCTGCACACATTGGACAAAAACAGACCCATCTTCCAATCAATATTTGGAAAGTTAAAGTTCCCCATAACAACTACCCTGTTGCTTTCGCTCCTATCCAGAATCATCTTTGCAATCCTTTCCTCTACATCTCTGGAACTTTTCGGAGGCCTATAGAAAACCCCTAACAGGGTGACCTCTCATTTCCTGTTTCTAACCTCCGCCCATACTACCTCAGTAGATGAGTCCTCATCAAACGTCCTTTCTGCCACCGTAATACTGTCCTTGACTAACAATGCCACCCCTCCCCCTCTTTTACCACCTTCCCTGAGCTTACTGAAATATCTAAACCCCGGCACCTGCAACAACCATTCCTGTCCCTGCTCTATCCAGGTCTCCGAAATGGCCACAACATCGAAGTCCCAGGTACCAACCCATGCCGCAAGTTCACCCACCTTATTCCGGATGCTCCTGGCATTGAAGAAGACACACTTTAAACCACCTTCCTGCCTGTCGGTACACTCCTGCAACTTTGAAACCTTACTCATGACCTCTCTATTCTCAACCTCCTGTATACTGGAGCTACAATTCAGGTTCCCAAGCCCCTGCTGAACTAGTTTAAACCCTCCCGAAGAGCATTAGCAAATTTCCCCCCCAGGATATTGGTACCCCTCTGGTCCAGGTGTAGACCATCCCGTTTGTAGAGGTCCCACCGACCCCAGAATGAGCCCCCATTATCCAGAAGTCTGAAACCCTCCCTCCTGCACCATCCCTGTAGCCCCGTGTTCAACTCCTCTCTCTCCCTATTCCTCGTCTCGCTATCATGTGGCACGGGTAACAACCCAGAGATAATAACTCTGTCCTAGATCTAAATTTCCACCCTAGCTCTCTGAATTCCTGCCTTACATCCCTATCCCTTTTCCTACCTATGTCGTTGGTACCTATGTGGACCACGACTTGGGGCTGCTCCACCTCCCCCTTAAGGATCCTGAAAACACGATCCGAGACATCACGCAACCTGGCACCTGGGAGGCAACACACCAACTGCAAGTCTCTCTCGTTCCCACAGAATCTCCTGTCTATCGCCCTAACTATGGAGTCTCCAATGACTAATGCGCTACTCCTCTCCCCCCTTCCCTTCTGAGCAACAGGGACAGACTCTGAGCCAGAGACCTGTACCCCATGGCTTACCCCTGGTAAATTTCCCCCCCCCCCCCCCAACAGTTCCCTAACGTAGTTTCTGAGGAGCTGGAGATGGGTGCACTGAATTGGTATATACCAACTGGAGTTGAAGAAATTGAGTTCTTTCTGTCCAGTCTGGTCTCAATCAAAAGCTGAGTTCGGATCCAGAAACTCCCCCAGTTCACTTCAAACAGCTTGCAAGCCCACACTCACTCTGTTGAAGGCAGGAGACCCACGTCTCTTGAAACTCCCAGAGCGAGTGAAACAAAGGGAGGCAACACATCTGGCCTCATATACATTCATGCAGTATCAAGTTCCACATACACAAATACAAGATTCCGATCGGCCCTTTCCTTGACCTGGTCATATAATCTAACTGCCACTGATTCTGATAAGCTCATTACACATTCCTTTCCTTCCTCTGGGCCTCTGCCTCCCAGCATCCTTTGTGGCATCCTTTGTGCAAAGAGCCAGTCCGGATAGCCACGCTTCCCCCTCTCGCCATGCTTTGCCCATCTCTTTGTTCACTCCCTGCAACCGGAATTAATGTCCCTTATGCACTATTCTAACTGGTAATCCCAGTCTAATGCTCTTTTCTCGTTCAATTCCTCATTCTTTCCTTTTATCATTCCATGATAACTACTATGCCGCCTCATGGCCTGACGTCTGGGTTACGCTACACCTCCGTTCTGTGCAGGTGGAGAACAGACATGTTATATTTTCTGTCACCTCTGCCACGAGGGTCTCTATCGCTAGAGAAATGTGTGGGTAGGTATTCCCCCTAATGGTCAAAAAGTGTGCTAACAATTCGCCAGACCAACAATAGTCCTGTTGCTGACTCGGTCCAAATTTGGAGTTTGGTTAGGCATACAACTCCCAGTATCCATTATAAACATCCCCGGGTTAATAACCTGCATCAATGTCTGGTCTGAAAGACCGTCCCGCAATTCATTACATTCTGTACATTAACACCTCATCACATTTTTACAGCCACTGGCTCTCCGTCCGGGTTCCTTCTGGTTTGATGGTCGCCAGTAACGGGATGTCATCTTGGTGAATGGTGATGGGCCGAGTCTATCAGCATCATCTGAGCCATAGTCATCTGACAACACGTATTAAGGCATCCAATGATTATACAATATACAATTATAATAACAAGTATTATCAATCCATGCATCAGGTAAAACCCCATGACCGAGCTATGAGAGCTGACTCTGAGCTGAATCCTACTGTAGGGTTTATATCCCCCTTCTAGTTGTACTGACTAGCAGCGATCCCCGATCCTTGTCATGTGTGTGTGTATATACATGTCGTGAATTGTAAACTGTGCACGGAAGTCAACTAAATTCATCCATTCCGCAGACCAGTGGCGATAGACTCTTTGTATTGTTCTTGCCTCAAGTCCAATCAACATGAACCATAGCTGTCGCTACTCAGGAAGATAACACAATAGCTGTATCCGTGTGTTCCACTACCTCCAAGGCGTCTGATTACCTTGGGGTAGCAGCACCGTAAAAGCTTCCTCATGTCCCTTACAAACAGCACACAACTCAGTTTTCCTTCTGGGCTCTGTCATTTAATTCCCTCAAATATGTAGCCAATTGTATCATTAGTTTCCCCCCCCTCCATACTGTCCAAAGCATTCTTTGGAGTGTAGTTCACATTCTTCGTCTGTGTTATTTTTGCTTCATCTGAAAACCAAATGAACAGGTCAAAGGCGGAGAGGGCCCTATTCCTTAATTTTTATCTTTCTATTCTTTGGATGTTCCAGAAGTGCCCTCTCCAGGACTTCCGGATTTCCATTTAAATCCCTTTTTTTTTTCTTTAACTGATTTGTTTTGCTGATCATGTACGTACATCATACGATTAAGGCCTGTTAAGCCTCCTCCTCCTATCATTGCACCCCTGAGTGAGACTCGAAGAATCTCAAACTCCTCTTTTACTAACTCGGTGATCCAAGCGGATAGTGCTACTTACTGCATGTACTTTAATTCCTTTAATTTTGATTACGACTGGATTTTTATGAAAGTAATTTTTAACCATGGCATTTTCATTTTATCATCTGTCCTATCGATGCTGCTAACAGGTTTCAATTCCCTGGCATCCCGCTCCACTGATTCCATTATAATAGTAAGTGCAGTTATCCCCTGTCACTCACAACCAAACATTCCTTTTCCCTTGTCCGAGCGGTTTGGGGATATGATCTATCCTGTGGCACGGCATCATTGCAGTGATACAGACTCTAAACACTGTCAGGCTAATTTGACGTCCCCGGGTCTTCCAAACATCTCTTAAACTACGTACTCTCTCACTAATTGGTACCACAAGTTTATCGCTTCTTCACAATCCTGCACATCCTTTCCCAATCACTCCGTCGTCAGCTTGGTTTTCTCTGCAGTAATTACAATTTATCATTATCACACCATCCCATGGTCAAAAGCTATCATGTGGTCACAAACTTCGATCATCAGTGTTGCCTGATGTTTCACAAAACAATCATGACAACTGAATTCCCCAAATTTCCCTGGGAGCCGAAGCATTTCCCCATTTCTGTTGTTCTAAATGCAATATCAACTCACCTGAATGCTATATCTGCCATTCTCCTCGGTTTCATATGATTACTCCCTGTCCAAACTACTGGGCTACAGAACGTGCCACATCCTTGACACGATGTTTCATTATGTTCACAATTAATCATTTTAACTGGGGTCCATTAATAACAGCCCTTGATCTATCATCCCATATTCTAAATTCCTTACTAATTATGTTTCTTTGTTTGCTACCGATAGGTTGCCTATGGATTATAATAATCCCTCTTTTATCATTTAATTAGGTTGGATGTTTTAGTTCTGATACAATTCCTTTGCTCCAGATTCCATTGATTCTCTAATTCAACGTCCCCTGTGCTGCTATCAGCTTTGATTTAAAAAGTTCAAATTACTTTTGCTGCTCCTAGGAAAAAGAGGGCCTGCATACTCTAGTGACCATTCTTCCATCAGTCTCAGTTTTTTTCTATGCTACTCCCTGTTTCTCCACCATTTTCTTTCCTGAATTTTTTTTAAAAATGGATGCCCCCCAGCTTGTCCCTCATCCTCCTTAACTTAACTACCATCCGTATATACCACCCAAGCATTTACCAACTCTGTTCTGCTAACTGATTTATCAAGTTTCTGTCCCTTTATAATGTTATGAATAAACATTAAGGCAGGGTTTAAAAGAATGGTTTCCCATTGAGCTGTATTCGCGCCTTGCTGGCAACCCTGTCTCTTGGTCAACTCTGTCAATTCTAAAAATTCATTTGTGACAAATTTTCTTTCCGGCTGATAAATTTTCAATCTCTGCTATCCTTTTTGTTATGGCTGTCAGACATTTTGCAATGTCCAAAAACTTTTGTTCAGCCCTTGACCAATTTCCTGTCAATGTTTGATAGGTGTCTGAGTACTATGATTAACACACACCATACCATATCCATTTGCGTACAGATCAAATTTAATGCTCAAATCATCCTCTTCATGTCTCTCTAATGGCAGGAGCTAGAGACTGTGGATTGGGAGCAGCTGTTTAAGGGTAAATCCACATTTGAAATGTGGGAGTCTTTTAAGGAAAGGTTGATTAGAGTGCAGGACAGACATGTCCCTGAGAAAATCAGGGATAAAAATGGCAAGATTAGGGAACCATGGATGATGGGTGGAATTGTGAGACTAGCTAAGATGAAAAAAGATGCATACATAAGATCTAGGCGACTTAAAACTGATGAAGCTTTGGAGCAATATCGGGAAAGTAGGACAAATCTCAAGAGATCTGGACAGGGTGGATAGCAACAAACTTTTCCCAAGAGTGGGGGTGTCAATTACAAGGGGTCATGATTTCAAGGTGAGAGGGGGAGAGTTTAAGGGACATGTACGTGGAAAGAGGGTGGTGGGTGCCTGGAACCACTTTGCCAGCGGAGGTGGTAGAGGCGGGCACGATAGCATCATTTAAGATGCATCTAGACATATATATGAACAGAGGGAAGTAGATCCTTGGAAAATAGGTGACAGGTTTAGATAAAGGATCTGGATCGGCGCAGGCTGGGAGGGCTGAAGGGCCTGTTCCTGTGCTGTAATTTTCTTTGTTCTTCACTGGTCCACCTAAAATCCCCTTTTAAAGTTTCATAAATGGGTCCAGCATAAAGACCAAAGTCTTCCCCTACTGGTTTCAAATACCCCAAAATTCTCATGATTTGCTTACCCCCATTTTGTGAAACGGGTGCTGCAATTCTAGCAGCTTTCTCTCTCATCCCAACACTGGCTTCCCCACCTGCCCTTGACACTGACTACCCTAGGTAGTCGACTTCGCTCCTGCCAATCTGGCATTTCTTTAACCCTATCTTAAACCCTGCTTCATTAAGTGTTTTAATAATTTTGGTCACTCTTTCAACATGTGTACCCCTGATCATCATCTCCAATTAACACATCATCAATATATACTAAAGCCAAATCATCTTTAATCAACTTCCTTACTATTGCCTGAAAGTGGTCTGGGGAATTAACATATCCTTGTGGCAATTTACAGTCTACGTAATGTTTAGTGTCAAAGGTAAATGCTGTCTTTTCCATGCTGCCTGGGTCTAACGGAACACTCTCGAATCCGTTGGCTAAATCTATACTAGTTAATAAGTTTTGCCTGCCACCTTCTCCAATGTAGTTTGTGGATTTATGAAATACCATTTATCCTTCTCTTTTTTTCTTTTTGTAACCTTATTTAATGCTTTGTAATTCATTACCATTCTAAATGTACCAGCAGGCTTGCTAACTATCTGAAGTGGGCTATTCGTCATGCATATGTGACTTCTTGAATGATTCCGTGCTGTTCTAACTCTTTCATCATTATCTCCAGCTCGCATTTGGCACCTCGGGTCAAGGGCTATTTCTTTTAGGGCCTGTATAGCCTCCCTGGATTGTGTGTTGGAATTGTGTGCTGATTAATCCTGTGTCATTCTTTCCATTGCTAGGTTTGCTTTCTTTATTTCCTTTACGTTATCAATTGGTTTTAATATCTTAATTTTTTTTATTTCTGCATCTATTTTTATTAATCTTTCCCTGCCATCAGATTCTCATTTCCTGATACTGCAAGTAATACTCCTAATCTAAGCTCCGGTCCCATATCTTTATTCCCTAAAGCTTTGCCTGCAATGTAGTTAACATTCTAAACTTCATTTCCTCTGCTAGTGACTTTCTTGCAACTCAGCGGGTGCTAGGACCCAGTGGAGCTGTGCCATATCACTTCCACCGACTACCTCCTAATACTGGTCTCATTGGTCCCCATGTTTCTAGCCCCTTACTGCCACAATGCCCCTCTCCACTATCCCAATATAATGCGAGGGCATGTTTTAATTAATTTTTTCTTGAAAGCGATATCCTGCTACAGTTCCCATTCTACTTGCTCTCGGGACTGCCTCCCCCCCTGGGGTCAGTGCTTGCAGCATCCCCTCAAGTTCTGAGTGCTTATACATCAAGGCCCTACAGTAGACTAATAGTCCCCAGTACTTGCCTAACCCCTCTTTAACTGATTTGGGGTTTGGGCATCTCTAAAATGGCCGCCTTCCTTTCTACTGGGATCTTCCTTTCCCCCCTGTGTAATCTTAAAATAAAGTTTTAAAAATCCATAGTCTTTGCTATATGAAAATCCACAAATCTTAAATTTGATATGTTGTGAGTTTACAGAGAAAATACTGAAATCTCTACACTTTGGAACTCACCGAACAAAATTTTTCAATGTAGGTACATCATGGCTGCCTCTAATAAAGGAGCACATGCACTCAATTCACCGAATGCCTAGTCTTCGCATTTCAATTTTAGATTCCTTTGTTCTCTCCCCCTTCTCTCCCCCTTTTTTAACCAACCAAGACTATGGCAAGTTCAACTAATCATTTACAAATCCCAATTTATACATTTTGATTTTGCTTTTTGTTTACTTCCTGAGAATTGTGTTCTAAATAACTTCCACAATGTTAATCATTATTACTGATTTTCTAAAGAACTTGCAAATACTTAACCCTATTTTAAATCTCACTTTTAACTGTTGTATATACCTCCTAATTGATGTGCAACTTCGTTTTGCAAAACACAACATTTTAAAAACTAGGAATACCAGAGGAAGTTCACAAATTCTTATTAAACACACACACTCATTCATCCACCAAGATCTCCACTCAAACGAAAGGAATTCAAAGCATCATACTTTCATTCATCTCAACTAACTGGACAATAAAACTTTGAATTTGCATGTTTTTTTCCCTTCTTCAAAACTGCAAAGTAAATGTAAACATTCCTGAAGCCGCCTCTTTCCCAATACGGTTCTGAATTTTCCAAGTCTCTGGTTCCCCCTAGTGGCCATTCATCTCCCAACCTTTTCAAGACATATCTCCCCCTAACAAAATCCAACTTTAATAATTTCTAATTGTATGGCATTGAATTGTCTCCAGAACATTCCCTCAGTGGTCTTAACTGAATTGTCTGTAACATTCCTTCAACCCGTTAAAGAGCTCAACCAAATTAAAGTGTAATTCAATACAATTAATTTTAATTTTCAACATGCAAACTGAATTCCGAGGCACATTCCCTCAGGCCCTAGCAGAATTGTCCCCTCAAATTCCCTCAGTTTAATAGCCCTCAATCCTACTTATATCGATTGAAATTAGTTTTCTAATCCGCCAGACTGACCGTCGCGACGACCTTACCTGACCATTGCGAGTGATTAAACTTCATCAGACTACGAGACAGAGGAAAACCGACATGGTCATTTTCCAGCTACTCACGTCGTGGGCCCATTTCCTCTTTCTCCGTCCGAGATAAGTTTAATTCTAATTTTGCAGATGTAGAAATCCCTCCGCTGCCACCAAATGAAGAAATTGAGTTCTTTCTGTCCAGTCTGGTCTCAATCAAAAGCTGAGTTCGGATCCAGAAACTCCCCCAGTTCACTTCAAACAGCTTGCAAGCCCACACTCACTCTGTTGAAGGCAGGAGACCCACGTCTCTTGAAACTCCCAGAGCGAGTGAAACAACATGGAGGCAACTCATGTGGTCTCGTACATTCATGCAGTATCAAGTTCCACATACACGAATACAAGATTCTGATAGGCCCTTTCCTTGACCTGGTCATATAATCTAACTGCCACTGATTGTGATAGGCTCATTCCTTTCGTTCCTCTGGTCCTCTGCCTCCCAGCATCCTTTGTGCAAAGAGCCAGTCCTGATAGCCACCCCTCCCCCTCTCGCCATGCTTTGCCCATCTCTTTGTTCACTCCCTGCAACCCAAATTAATGTCCCTTATGCACTATTCTAACTGGTCATCCCAGTCTAATGCTCTTTTCTTTAGTTCAATTCCTCAGGGTCACAAAAGCTGAAATCTCCTTCGCCCTTTCGGATAAAGGTACCTGTCAGTAACCTTTAAGTAAATCCAGTTTAGAAATAAAAGCTGATTGTCCCACTTTCTCAATGCAAACCTCCAAACGTGGGATAGGATAAGAGTCCGCTCTTGTAACTGCATTAACCTTTCTATAGTCCACACACAACCATTGGGTACCGTCTGGTTTAGGCACCATCACTATGGGTAAGCTCCATTGGCTGCAACCCACTTCAATTATGCCATTTTTAAGCATACTCTCAATCTCTTTGTTAACCTGTGCCAATTTTAAAGGGTTAAGTCTGTATGGATATTGTTTGATTGGAACAGCATTTCCCACATCTCCATCATATATAGCCATTTTAATACTTCTCAATTTATCTCTACAAACTTGCCCATGTGATATCAATAACTCTTTCAGGTCAGTCCGATTTTCCTCTGGAAGGTAACTCAACAATTTATCCCAATTTTTAAGAACAACCTCGTTTTCCAATTTAATTTGAGGTATGTCAAATTCACAGTCATCTGGATTTGGTTCGCCACTTTGAGTTAGAATCATTAAAACCTCCTCCCCTTTTCTCTCCTTCCCTTTCAAAGTACCTTTTAAGCATATTCACAAGACACACTCGGTGAGTTTTCCTTCTATCTGGTCTTTTTAACCACATAATTCACCTCACTTAATTTCCTTTCAATCTGATAAGATCCACAAAACCTTGCTTTTAAAGGTTCACCTACCACTGGTAACAATACTAAAACTTTATCTCCACTGGCAAAACTACAAACTTTGGATTTTTTGTCCGCTACCTGTTTCATCACATATTGTGCAACTTTTAAATGTTGTCTAGCCAATTCACCTGTTCTATTTAATCGTTCCCTATAATTTGACACGTAATCCAATAATGTAATTTCCGATTTCTCATTGACCAATTTTTCTTTAATCAATTTAAGTGGTCCTCTTACCTCATGACCAAAAATTAGTTCAAAAGGACTAAATTTGGTTGGCTCATTAGGTGCATCCCTAATTGCAAACAGTACAAATGGAATTCCTTTATCCCAATCCTCTGGATAATCTTGACAATAAGCCCTCAACATTGCCTTTAATATCTGATGCCACCTTTCTAACGCTCCCTGCGATTCTGGATGATATGCAGTTGATTTACATTGTTTTATTCCTAAGCTATCCATAACTTCTTTGAATAACCTTGAGGTAAAATTTGATCCTTGATCCGATTGTATTTCTGTGGGTGCTCCATATCTAGTGAAGAATTTAAGTAACTTCTCCACAATCTTTTTAGCTGTAATATTACGTACTGGAATGGCCTCTGGAAACCTAGTACACACATCCATTATAGTCAAAAAATACTGATTCCCACTTTTTGTTTTAGGAAGCTGTCCTACGCAATCAATTAGGACCCTTTTAAAAGGTTCCCCAAATGCTGGAATGGGTATTCGGGGTGCTGGTTTTATCACTGCTTGAGGTTTCCCTATCACTTGACATGTGTGACATGATTGACAAAATGTAACTACATCTTTATGTAGTCCAGGCCAATAAAAATGTTTCTGGATTTTAGCTTGAGTTTTCCTTATTCCCAAATTACCTCCCACTGGTGCCTCATGTGCAACTCGCAATACCTCCTTTCTATACCCTACCGGCAATACTACTTGATGAACTTCTGCCCACTTTTCATCTGCCTGCATATGTAAAGGTCTCCATTTTCTCATCAAGACATCCCTTTTACGGTAATAACACTCTGGTATACACTCAGATTCCTCTTCCGTGTATACTTTCTAATGCATCCGTTTTGTTTCTACATCTTTTTGTTGTAACTCCGCCAATTTTCCTGAACTAAAAATATCCGTCTTTTCCTCCACCTGTTCTTCTCTTTCAACCATCTGATCAAAAATTGTTTCTGATAATTGCACTTCAACTTCACTCTTTGATTTCTCCTCTTGTCTTAACCTGTGACTTTGCGACCTTGTTACTACACATGTTAAGTAATGGGTTAAGAGACATTGCAATTAGTTGTCTCTTATGTTAAGTATCCATTAATTGACACTGATATGTAAAGGGGCTTCAGGTGGCCTCTGTCAGGTGGTGTGTTGTTTTGAGTTTTGAGCCGAGGCTGTGGAAGTGAAATAAATGGTGTTTGGTGAAAAGGAACAAGAACTTTAGACTCTTCATATCACAGCAACTAAAACGGTTAACAATTGGTAGCAGAGGATGGTTGCTGTGTAAATGTGAAGGGTTGAAAGATACAAACAACTTTTCCAGATCAAACCAAGGAGTGATTGAGAAAAGGAAAAAATAAAAGAGATATATGGCTGAACCGAGGATAAAGATGGCTGGATATGACTATCCTCCCTTATTTTCTGAAAGGGAATCGTACGACCAGTGGAGAAGTGCAGTAGTTATGTGGACTAAAGTAACTGCTTTGGGTAAGAGAAAACAAGGTATGGCATTGGCTCTTTCTCTACCATATGGCAGTAAAATCCGAAACAAAGTGCTTTCTGAGCTGGAATTGGAAGAGTTAGACTCAGAAGAAGGTCTGGAGACTTTATTACATTATATGGATAAGATTTATGAGAAAGATGACTTGTTAAGTGCATATGAAGCATGGTCGGATTTTGATAAGTTCCGGAAAATGGAGAATATCTCCATGGAAGACTATATAATGGAATTTGGCAGACTATATAAAAGGCTGCAGAAACACAATCTGGAATTTCCACAGTCTGTGTTGGCCTTTAAATTACTTGACTGCTACATGGATAGGCTCCTGGTTTTGACGGGAGTTCAGTTTACTGATGAGGATACCTTATTCGAACAGATGACAAAAACTTTACAAAAGTTTCTGGGGAAACATTCGATTCCGATGGCTCTGATGACCCAAATAGGTCAGCCTGCAATAAGGCAGAATATGGAAGATACACTAGTAACAGGATGGTGAAATCGTATGGCTACGAACAGGGCTCGAGACTATAGACGGAGACCGAGACAAGGAAATTATGAAGACAGAAACCCAGTTAGAACCTACAATAGGAAGATGAACCCCAGAAATGCACGGGGCATGATAAATCGATGTTTTCGATGTGACTCTCAATACCATTATGCTTTCAACTGTCCGACTTGTTATGACAGAGTGTTTGAAGTGACACATGACATGGAAGAGTCAGAAGAGGAAAAAGATAGTGACCAGAAAGAAGGCATTGTCCTATTGACAAGCAGTTTTACGCCGGTAATAAGGTGTTGGTTGCAGAATCCTTCAACTGTGCTGTAATGGACAGTGGCTGCACATCTACTGTGTGTGGAATTGACTGGTTAAAATGTTACCTGGACTCCTTGAATATTGAAAATCATAACAAGGTTAAGGAATTTGAAAGTTTCAGAAGTTTCAGGTTTGGGGATGATAATACTCTGAAGTTGCTGAAAAGAGTGGTGATCCCTTGAAATATTGCCGGAGTGAATCATTTCATTAGCACGGATGTTGTATCAAGTGAGATACCTTTGCTTCTGAGCAGACTGTCGATGAAGAAAGCACACATGAAACTGGATATGGAACAGGATAAGGCAACAGTTTTTGGAAAGACGGTGGACTTACAATTTACACAGTCGGGACACTATTGTATTCCATTACTGACAAATAATTTTTCAAGTAGAGTGGTTAAGGATGTGTTAATGGCAGTTGAAAATGGGACTTTAGCTGTGGTATTAAAACTGCATAGGCCATTTGCAAATCCGTCTCCTCGGAGGCTGAAAAATGTATTAAAGGATGCAGGGGTAAGGGATGATGACTATACTAAACTGGTAGAACAGGTTAGTGACCGCTGTGAAGTTTGTAGGAAGTACAGAAGGACACCAGCACGACTGATCGTAACCCTATCAGTCACGTGCATGTGGGCTTCTACTCCTATTGGCCAGGGATTTTAACGACATTGTGGCCGTGGACCTAAAGATCTGGGATAAAGCAAATATATTTATATTGCATTCTGTAGATTTAGCAACCAGATTTAGTCAATCAACGATTGTACGAAGTAAAGAAAAGAAAAGAAAATCTGGATCAAATCGTGGAAAAATGGATAGGAACAGGAATGGGTCCACTGGCAAAATTCCTGACGGACAATGGGGGAGAATTTGCTAATGATGAGTTTAGGGATATGTGTGAAAATGTGAATATCAGAGTTATGAATACAGCTGCAGAAAGCCCATTTAGTAATGGTGTCTGTGAAAGAAATCATGCTGTCATCGATGACATGCTTCGGAACATTTTGGCAGATCGACTACATTGCAGGCTAAATTCAGCTTTAGCATGGGCAGTACATGCAAAGAATTCATTGCGGATGGTTCGGGGGCTATAGTCCTTATCAATTAGTATTTGGTAGAAATCCTAAAATTCCATCCATTTTGGATGACCAGCCTCCAGCTTGGGAGGGGACTACAAATAGCTCTGGTTTTGCTGAACATTTAAATGCATTACATAGCAGTAGAAAAGCTTTTTTGGAAGCAGAAGTCTCTGAAAGAATTCGCAGAGCTTTAAGACATAACGTACGGCCATCAAATGCCGTTTTTCAGCAAGGAGGCATGGTATACTATAAGAGCGAATTCTAATGAATGGAAAGGCCCAGGGAAGATCCTAAGCATAGATGGCAAAACAATTATTTTGCAACATGGTAATCAAACTGTTAGGGTCCATTCATCAAGGATAATGGGTACAGATTACACATTTTCAAATTTAGACAGAGCAGACAGACATGACGAGGAACCAGAGTCATCTGGTACGCATGTGTTACAGAACTATGAGGACCAGTTAACTGATATAGACAGGGTTTCTGTGGAGGAACACAACACTTCAGGTGAATTAAAACAGGCCATTTTTCTGAAAGGGCAACTGCCAAATGTTGGTACAAAAGTGACATACTTGCCTGAAGGATCTAGTCAATGGAAAGATGCAACTGTTATTAGTAGAGTAGGGAAGGCCACTGGAAAGTATAAACATTGGTTGAATGTACAGCATTCAGGGGAAGGAGTCAAGACAATGGATTGGGAAAACGAAGTTCAAAAATGGAGGGCACAGAAACGCAGTGCCAGTTCAGGTAGTACATCGGATAGTGAACAGGTCCGCAGGAAAAGGTCGAGAACTATTGAAAGGACATCCCACAGCAGAAGGGAAAGATCAAGCAGTAGCAGTACAAAACGAGATACCAGGCGAGAGAGGGGACGTAGTTTATCAAGATTTCGGAACATGAGTAAGACTATGAATACTGATAGGAGTAGAAGCCCACATGCACGTGAGATTTTGGTGGCTTCAAATAAGTTCGATGAAAAAGTTATTAAAGAAGCTAAACAGCAAGAATTGCGTAGTTAGAGTGAATTTGGGGTATACACGGAAGTACCGGATAGGGGACAAAGAGCTCTATCCCACAGATGGATTTGCACGGAAGGTTCTTCCGGATGGAACTTATAAGGGAAAGGCCAGGCTTGTGCCAAGGGAATTTGAAGAAAACTTAGAAGATCAGGATTTAAGGATAGATTCACCTACAGCAGGAAAGGTTATTTTAAAGATCTTCTTGGCTCTATTAGCCACAAAGGCATGGGAATGCAAATCTATAGATATAAAAGCTGCCTTTTTGCAGGGGCATCAGCTCCAGAGAGACATTTTTCTCCGTCCTCCTAAAGAAGCAGCTAACACAGAAGGGGTACTCTGGAAGTTGAACAAATGTGTATATGGATTAAATGATGCATCTAGAGTCTGGTATTTTTCGGTGAGGTCAGTTTTGTTAAAGTTAGGCTGTTGCCAGTTGAAAGCAGATCCTGCAATGTTTTACTGGCACTACAACGGAAATCTTTCTGGCATTTTTATGATGCAGGTCGATGATTTTTTGTGGGGTGGGACTAGTGATTTTGAAGCTTTTGTAATCTCTGGTTTGAGGAAAGAATTCAGGGTTGGAAGTCAGGCTTCCGGTGCATTTAAATATATTGGACTGGAAATTGGACAGACTAAGTTAGGGGCAACTTTACGTCAGCAATCTTATTTGGAAAGCATCATCCCAATAGCAATTAGTTGTTGCCGAGTTTCACAAAAAGACACAATGGTTTCAAAGATAGAAAAAGAACAACTGCGAAGTTTATTTGGGCAACTGAACTGGTTAGGTAGACAGACTAGACCGGACGTGAGTTTTGATGTCTTAGAGTTGAGTACAAAAATGAATGATCCCAAAGTGGAAGGCATAATAAGAGCAAATAAAGCGTTGGTCAAACTAAAAATGCAGGAGTGTGTTTTGAAGTTCCCGGTTTTAGGTGACCGTAAGCACTTGAAACTCATAGTTTATAGTGATGCGTCCTACGCAAATTCATGTGATGGGGTTTCAAGCGCAGGGGGTTTTATAATTTTCCTTTTGGGGAACAATGGTAAATGTTGCCCGCTTGTGTGGGAAACAAAGAAAATAAGGAGAGTGGTAAAAAGCACTTTGGCTGCTGAGACATTAAGCTAAGTAGAGGTGGTGGATATGGCCTTTTATATAAGTATGATATTGACAGAAATTTTGGCATTAGGGGATTTGGGTAATATACCTATTGACTGTCACATTGACAATAAATCCCTGTGGGAAAATGTGCACTCTACAAAAAGTGTCAATAAAAAGAGGTTACAGATAGACATCGCAAGTTTGAAGCAGATGTTGGACAGAGGGGAAATAACAAAAATTAAATGGGTCGACGGGAGCTATCAACTGTCAGACTGTTTTACGAAAAGAGGGGCGAGTTCACAGAAACTTTTGGATATTGTTAATGAAGGGCGCTTGTTTCTGTGACTGTTTCTTGAAATTTTGTTTTCACCTAATTATTTTTTTTCTCCAAGGAAGGGGAGACTGTTAAGTAATGGGTTAAGAGACATTGCAATTAGTTGTCTCATTTATGTTAAGTATCCATTAATTGACACTGATATGTAAAGGGGCTTCAGGTGGCCTCTGTCAGGTGGTGTGTTAAGAGTTTTGAGCAGAGGCTGTGGAAGTGAAATAAATGGTGTTTGGTGAAAAGGAACAAGAACTTTAGACTCTTCATATCACAGCAACTAAAACGGTTAACAACACCATCCAGAAAAATCCCAGGATATTCGTCCTTCAACACTTCAGTTGTCTGATTTTCCACTGGCTTATCAACCACAGTAGGCATCACTCCCACCTGCGATCCAGCTATATCATTACCCAAGATAAACTGTATTCCTGGACAGGATAGTTTCTCTATTACTCCTACTACCACTTCACCACTTCACTGGACTTTCCAACCTTCCCGTATATAATTGAACACTACTCCTCTCACCCTGAATTCCGCATATCACCACCTTTTCTGGCAACATTCTTCCCAAACTACATAACTCCTCATCTCTTACCATTAAAGATTGACTAGCTTCTGTATCTCTTAAAATTGTGACTTTGCTCCTCCTGATACACATGAGTAAACTTTACCTACACAAGTAAATTCTTTAAAGAGATCTGGCACCTCCTTATCAATCACCTCTTGATCAGGCTGTACAATCTTTTGCCCCTCCTTCGCTTCACTTGGGCTTTCCTTTACCACTTTAACAAACCCCACTGTCTTATCCCCCCTGTTTTACCACATCAGCCTTCCCAGTGCTTTTCTTCAACCACCAACACTGTGACTTTACGTGGCCTAGTTTATTACAGTGAAAACATTTGCAACTTTTCATTTCTCTTCCACCCTCCTGGATTTCTTTTTTAATCTGAGATACACTCTCCTTATTATCTCCCATCAGATCACCTTTACCACTTGAGTATTTCTCATGTCCCCAGTTTCTATCCCTCACAGGCTGAATCATAGAATTTACAGTGGAGAAAGAGGACATTCGACCCATCGAGTCTGCACTGGCTCTTAGAAAGAGCACCCTACCCAAGTCCACACCTCCACCCTATCCCCGTAACCCCACTCAACACTAAGGGCAATTTTGGACTAAGGGCAATTTAGCATTGGCCAATCTACCTAACCTGCACATCTTTGGACTAAGTGAGGAAACTGGAGCACCCGGAGGAAACCCACGCACTCACGGGGAGAACGTGCAGACTCCGCACAGACAGTGACCCAAGCTGGGAATTGAACCTGGGATCCTGGAGCTGTGAAGCAGTTTTGCTAACGACTATGCTACCGTGCTGCCCTGAAACTGATGTCGGAAAGCAAGCTTTGATTTATGAACTTATTCATAATTATCTGCAATTTCTGCTGCTAATCTCTCAGTTTTAACTCTCTGCTCTTCCACATGAGTTCTCACTACATCAGGAATTTAATTTTTAAACTCCTCCAAAAGTATAATTTCTCTGAGAGCTTCATAGGTTTGGTCTATTTTCAAAGCCCTTATCCACCTATCAAAATTACTCAGCCTTTCAAACTCCATGTATGTGTGACCAAATTCTTTCCTTAAATTTCTAAACCTTTGTCTGTGGGCTTCAGCTCATACGTCCCAGATACCTCCTCCGGTAGTGATGCAAACACTTGAGTCGCCCTACCTATCAGCTTTGTTTGAATCGTAATACTCACATATCCTGTGGCCATTTCATTTGTTTAGCTACCTCCTCAAATGAAATGAAAAAGGCTTCTACTTCCTTCTCACCAAATCTTGGCAATGCTTGGACATATTTAAATAGATCCCCACCAACCTTCGACTTTGTCACTATCCACCAACTGTACGTTTCCCTTTACGTCTGCTAATTTTAACTGACTGTCATGTTTCATGGCCATTTTCTGAAGTTCAAACTCTCTCTCTTTATCTTTTTCCCTGATCTGTATCTCCCTTTCTCTTTCGTTTTGTTCTGCTCGGGCTATTTTTTTTTTTTCGCCTTTCTTCTTCTCTCCTTTTCTTTTTCCTCTCTCTCTTTCTTTATACTCTCTATCTCTTTCGTATTCAAGCTGCTTTAATTCTTTCTCATGTTCCATTTGTTTAATTTGCAACTCAATTTTTGCCATTTCCAATGAGTCAAACTATATATCAGGCATCTTGAAATGCTTAGCCACCGCCATAATTACCTCATCTTTTTTGCATTTTGTCAGGTAATGTTAACTGCAATGTTTTTGCCAAATCTAACAGTCTGCTTTTAGTCTCTGTCCGTAAGGTACTGTGTGTGACCGTCTCCACCCCCAAAATCTTCTGGGCCTTGGAAAGCGCCATTGTCCACAACACGCTCCCCACTTAAACTAGAATACCACACCTGAAAAGCAACCACAATATGCTCACCCCTCACTGTCTTTTAAGTTCACTAAGCCAATCCAATAGATAGACTTTTGTCCCAGGCGAGCCCCCGATTTGTTATGGGCCAGGGTTTAGAGAACCCCAAAATGTATCATGGAGTTCACCTGACCCACAACTTTTAATAGATTGTGGTATGGGGAGCACAAGGGCCCACTCTACAGGTGTGGTACAGCAGAAATGGAAAAGTATTCTTTTAAGCAAAACAATGTTTATTCTATGAACTCAAGTTAACCTTTTTAAAACATGCTGTGAACATCTTGGCAACCATTAATTCAAATACAACTCCCAAAGAATACAACACTAAGTAATCCTTTAAGCTTTCCTTTTAACATCCATAAGACTTAAAACACCTTTTACCAGAAGCACATCAGGTTAAAATCACTACTTTTATTAGTTTTAAATCACCAGGATCGAATTACAGTCTTTAGATTACATAGAGAGATTCATACACCTTCTGACTGTGGCTGCAGCTATCCAGTTCTGAAAACGAAACTAAAACACACTCTGCAGCAAACAGCCTAAAACAAAAGTAAAAAGCTGACACAGTGCAGCTCCACACGCTCTGACACCACTGCAGTAGTACACACCTATTTCTTAAAGGTATTCTCACTACAGATATTTATGTACACCCATTTATAAACACCCATTTCTTAAAGGTACTCTCACATGACACTCTCTCTGTCTCTGTCTCTGTCTCTGTCTCTCTCTCTCTCTCTCTCTCTCGGTCTCTCTCTCTCTCTCTCTCTCGGGCTCCCTCTCTCTGTCTCTGTCTCTCTGTCTCTGTCTCTCTTTCTCTCTTTAATCTCCATCCTAAGAACCATAAAATAACTGAATTTTCTCCACCTCGATTCTTGTTTTTCGCCTCTTGTGCAGTCTCTACCCATCTACATCTGCGGCTTTTATGACAACCCATCACCATCTCCTTTTGCCTAGTGTCATCATTTCTAGAAGCTGCATTGTTATTTAAGAAAACATCAAGGAGAGGAAATTTCAAATGAATTTAAGAAAGGTAATTTTAGAAAATATAGAAATTATTGATCATAGTGGTTAGTATCTGGAATGTAGTGCCTGAAAGCGTGGTGGTGGTGGATTTAATCATGGCTTGTAACTAGAGAATTGAGTTAGCTGAAGAGAAACAAAATTGCAGGATTACAGGGGTTAATGTCCAGAGTGGAGCTAGTGAGTTGCTGTGCCAACACAGGCATGAGGGATCAAATGGTCTCCTGTTCCATAACCATAATATAATTTTGATTTCTCCTGCTTTCCACCCTGTCAAAGTAGGATAGACTTCGAACAGATAGAGTAACTCTAAACTGGGGATCCATGAGGCATTATGGGCCATCAGCAGCAGCAGAATTGTTCTCAACCACAATCTGTAACTTCATGGCCTGTCGTATCCCCCATTCCAACTTTACCACCAAGCCACGGGGTCAACCCCGGCTCAATGAAGAGTGAAGGAAGCCATGCCAGGAGCAACACCAGGCATACCTGGTGAAGCTACAACATAGAAAGGACCACTTGCATGCAAAACAGTATGAGCAGCAAGTGATAGACAGTGCTAAGCAATCCCACATCCAATGGATCAGATCTAAGCTCTGCAGTCCTGCCACATCCAGCCGTGAATGGTGGTGAACAATTAAACAACTCACAAATCAGGCTCCACAAATATTCCTATTCTCAATGATGGGGGAACCCAACACATCTGTACAAAAGATTAGGCTGAAGCATTTGCAACAATCTTCAACCAGAAGTGTCGAGTGGATGGACCTCTCCGTTTCCTCCGGAGGTCCCCAGCATCACAGATGTCAGTCTTCAACCAATTCGATTCACTTCTTGTGATACCAAGAAATGGCTGACAGCCCTGGATACTGCACAGGCTATGGGCTCTGACAATATTCCGGCGTTAGAACTGAAGATTGTGCTCCAGAACTTGCCAAGCCCCTAGCCAAGCTGTTCCAGTGCAGCTACTAGACTGACATCTACCCGGTAATGAAGAAATTGCTGAATGGCCTTTACACAAGATACAGGACCAATCCAACCTGGCCAATTACCGCCCCATCAGTCTACTCTCGATCATCAGTAGAGTGATGGAACAGTTCAGTTCATCCAACAGTGCTATCAAGGGCATATACTCAACAATAACCTGTTCACAGATGCTCAGTTTGGGTTCTGTCAGGGTCAAGCAGCTCCTGACTTCATTACAGCCTTGATTCAAACATGGGCAAAAGAAGAGTGACTGCCCTTCACATCAAGGCACATTTGACCATGTATGGCGTCAAGGAGCCCTAGCAAAACTGTGTCAATGGGAATCTGGGGGTGGGGGACTCTCCGCTGGTTGGAGTCATACCTGGCACAAAGGAAGATGGTTGTAGGTCAATCAGCTCGGCTCCAGAACATCACTACAGGAGTTCCTCAGGGTAATGTCCCAGGCGCAACCACCTTCAGCTGACCACACCTTCTGAAGGGCAACTAAGAATGGGCAATAAATGCTGGCCTAGCCAGTGCTGCCCGCATCCCTTAAATGAATTTTAAAAAAAAATTAGGTTTCATTTTCGGGTCAATTATAAATAAAAAATCTAAAATCAGTTTAACTGTGCGAGGTCACTGTTAAATTGCTGATGCTCATTTATTACTGCTTGGTTTAAATTTACAGTGGAAAACAGATGGTACTATTTAGTTTTAGGTATTAGTGGTCTCCAGAATTGTGCTTTACAGAGGTGCTGACTGGCTGAAATTAAATAGTTCAAACTTCAGTGCAATAGTTCACTTTATACAGGTTAGAAGGGAAATTTGGCTGATCAATTTCTTAATTCCTTTTAAGATTTGCAGATTGTATACAATTGGATTTGTATTGCCATTGTTTAACATGCTAACATCCTGTTTGTAGGTAAACTGGCACCATTTAGCCAAGGAAAATATTGAACTTGAGCTAATAAACTACAAATGGTGGCGCTGTGGGAGCACTGCTGCCTACAGCGCTGAGGACCTGGCCTCGGGTCACTCTCTGTGTGGAGTTTGCACATTCTCCCCGTGTCTGCATGGGTTTCATCCCCACAACGCAAAGATGTGCAGGTTAGGTAGATTGGCCATGCTTATTTCCACTTGGTTCGAATAAGATTTTGGGGGGTGGGGGGTTGTGGTATTGTCGCTGGACTAGTAATCCAGAGACCCACGGTAATACTCTAGGGTTTGAATCCCTTTGTGGCAGATGGTGAAATTCAAACTCCATAGAAATCTGGAATTAAAAGCTTTGTCATCGTAAAAACCCATCTGGTTCACTAAAGCCTTTTCCAGAAGGAAATCTGCCATCCTTGCCTGCTCTGGCCTACATGACTCCGGATCCACATGGGGATGGGCAATAAGTGCTGGCCCAGTCATCGACACCCATATCTCATGAAGAAATAAAATTAAATCATGCTTATTGTGGTTCAAAAAGGTGATAATTTGGCTGATGATATAAGTGATCATACATGATCACTGTAGGATTGGATTGGATTGGATTTGTTTATTGTTGCGTGTACCGAGGTACAGTGAAAAGTATTTTCTGCGAGCAGCTCAACAGATCATTAAGTACATGGGAAGAAAAGCGAATAAAATAAAATACATAATAGGGCAACACAAGGTATACAATGTAACTACATAAGCACTGGCATCGGATGAAGCATGCATGGTATAGTGTTAATGAGATCAGTCCATAAGAGGGTCATTTAGGAGTCTGGTAACAGCGGGGAAGAAGCTGTTTTTGAGTCTGTTCGTGCGTGTTCTCAGACTTCTGTATCTCCTGCCCGATGGAAGAAGTTGGAAGAGTGAATAAGCTTGGGTGGGAGGGGTCTTTGATTATGCTGCCCGCTTTCCCTAGGCTGCGGGAGGTGTAGATGGAGTCAATGGATGGGAGGCAGGTTCGTGTGATGGACTGGGCGGTGTTCACGACTCTGAAGTTTCTTGCGGTCCTGGGCCGAGCAGTTGCCATCCCAGGCTGTGATGCAGCCAGATAGGATGCTTTCTATGGTGCATCTGTAAAAGTTGGTAAGGGTTAATGTGGACATGCCAAACTTCCTTAGTTTCCTGAGGAAGTATAGGCACTGTTGTGCTTTCTTGGTGGTCGTGTCGACGTGGGTGGACCAGGACCGATTTTTGGAGATGTGCACCCCTAGGAATTTAAAACTGCTAACCATCTCCACCTCGGCCCCATTGATGCTGACAGCGGTGTGTCCAGTACTTTGCTTCCTGAAGTTAATGACCAGCTCTTTAGTTTTGCTGGCATTGAGGGAGAGATTGTTGTCGCTACACCACTCAACTAGGTTCTCTAGCTCCCGCCTGTATTCGGACTCATCGTTATTCGAGATCCGGCCCACTATAGTCGTATCGTCAGCAAACATGCAGATGGAGTTGAAACCAAATTTTGCCACACATTCATGTGTGTACAGAGAGTAGAGTAGGGGGCTATGTACGCAGCCTTGCGGGGACCCGGTATTGAGGACTATTGTGGAGGAGGTGGTGTTGTTCATTCTTACTGATTGTGGCCTGTTGGTCAGTAAATCGAGGACCCAGTTGCAGAGTGGGGAGCCAAGTCCTAGGTTTTGGAGCTTTGATGTGAGCTTGGCTGGGATTATGGTGTGAAGGCGGAGCTGTAGTCAATAAATAGGAGTCTGAAGTAGGAGTCCTTGTTATCGAGATGCTCTAGGGATGAGTGTAGGGCCAGGGAAATGGCATCTGCTGTGGACCGCTTGCGACAGTATGCGAATTGCAGTGGATCAAGGCGCTCTGGGAGTATGGAGGCGATGCGCTTCACGATCAACCTCTCGAAGCACTTTATTACGACTGAAGTCAGGGCCACCGGATGGTAGTCATTGAGGCATGTTGCCTGGTTCTTCTTTCAGTAGTGCTGATTTCTAGACCTTTGTTCCACATACCCTTATCTGATACCCCTTTGAGCATAATTGCACCCACCATACCAGTTTTTTAAAAAAAAAACTGTAACCCCCTACATTTCAGCTGGTGTTGCACTGCTCGGAATGCTCTCTCAGAAAGCTCTAAGTTTGCAAGGGCAAAGATTCTAATTATACTGCTGAATGCTTTCTCAGTTCAGGTGATAATATGAAAATGTTGCATGCCCACAGTAATTTACAGCAATTTTGAGAACCGCACTGCAGTTTGATTGTGTTCAGTTGCCAATAAATAGATGCTGGAACAAGCTTTGTAGTGTATGCGAATCTGGTTAATTGGAGCGTCTTTCCCATCAGTTTTCATTATGGAACTAGAAAGTGGTTTGAACGCTGCATTAGATGGAATTTATAAGTTGAGTATCAAACGGGTTACTGTTAGGCTTTCTGGCTAACAACAATTGAGGTGTTTGTTGAAAGGCTTAACGAATGCTGTTATCTATTAATAGTTGATAATCTGTCCAGCCCTGAATTTGTGGCCGAGAGAGAGAGATAGCAGGTGGTGCTGTGAGAGTTTGAAAGAGAATTTTTGTCGGCAAGTCAGACTGTGAAGTAGCTCCTCACTAAACTATCGCAAATTGCTTGGTGACTCAAAATAGCGTTAATTTGCAAAAGCTGGGAGAGGAAGAAAACAATCAAATTAGTGCACAGTGTTTGTCTCTACAGCTTCCATTGTTTCTCAGCTACTTTAGAACATAGAACATAGAACATAGAACAATACAGCGCAGTACAGGCCCTTCGGCCCACGATGTTGCACCGAAACAAAAGCCATCTAACCTACACTATACCATTATCATCCATATGTTTATCCAATAAACTTTTAAATGCCCTTAATGTTGGCGAGTTCACTACTGTAGCAGGTAGGGCATTCCACGGCCTCACTACTCTTTGCGTAAAGAACCTACCCCTGACCTCTGTCCTATATCTATTACCCCTCAGTTTAAGGCTATGTCCCCTCGTGCTAGCCATTTCCATCCGCGGGAGAAGGCTCTCACTGTCCACCCTATCTAACCCTCTGATCATTGAGCAAACCACTTTGCTCCATGCTATTGAAGGAAGTTCAGAGTTCTGAACATTTATTTTCATGTTGAAAGTCAATTAATTTGCTTACTTGCTCTTTGAACAAATAGCATAAATATAAGTGATTAATGGAATGTGAAGTGAAAAAGATTGGTGAAAATAAATGTAGGTCCCTTTCGGTCAGAAACAGGGGAATGTATTATAGGGGACAAAGACATACTTTGGTTCTGTCTTCACAAATGAGGACACAAATAAGATACCAGAAATGATGGGGAATGCAGAGTTTAGTGAGAAGGAGGAAATTGGGGAAATTGTTGGGACTGAAGGCTGATTGATCCCCAGAGCCTGATAATCTACATCCCAGGGTACTGAAGGAGGTGGCTCTAGGAATAGTGGATGCATTGGTGCTCATCTTTGAGGATTCTATAGACTGCAGAACAGTTTCTACAGTTTAGAGGGTAGCTAATGTAACTCCATTATTCAAAAAGATGGTAGAGAGAAAGCATGGAAAAATAGACCAGTAAGCCTGACGTCAGTCGTGGGGATAATTCCATTATCAAAGATTTTATCGCAGAGCACTTCAAAAACAGTGGCAGGATCTGACAGTCAGCATGGATTTTTGAAGAGGAAAGCATGTTTCACAAATCTACTGGAATTCTTTGAGGATGTAACTAGTAGAATTGATGAAGAGGAGCCTGTGGATGTGGTGTATTTAGACTTTCAGAAAGCTTTTGATAAAGTCCCGCATAAAAGATTAGTGTAAATTTAAAACACATGGAATTGGGGGTAGTGTATTGAGAT
This sequence comes from Scyliorhinus torazame, assembly GCF_047496885.1. Classification (NCBI taxonomy): domain Eukaryota; kingdom Metazoa; phylum Chordata; class Chondrichthyes; order Carcharhiniformes; family Scyliorhinidae; genus Scyliorhinus; species Scyliorhinus torazame. The sequence continues at coordinate 317,722,196 of NC_092710.1, read as the reverse complement.
GGATACACTGGTTGGCAGACAGGAAACAAAGAGTAGGAAATAATGGGTCTTTTTCAAATTGACAGGCAGTGACTAGTGGATACTCACAATATACATTAATGATTTAGATGAGGGAAAAAAAATTCATACATATAAATTTACAGATGACTCCAAATTGTGTGGTAGGGTGAGCGGTCAGGAGGATGCAGAGATCCTTCAGTGTGATTTCGACAAGTTGAGTGAGTGGGCAAATGAATGGCAGATGCAGTATAATTTGGATAAATGCGACGTTATCCACTTTGGTAGCAAAAACAAGGTGGTAGATTATTATCTGAATGGCCATAAATTAGGAGAGCGCAATGTGACCTGGGTGTCCTCGCACACCAGTCACTGAAGGCAAGAATGCAGGTGCAGCAGGTAGTACAGAAGGCAAATGGTCAACTGGCCTTCATTTACGAGAGGATTACAGGAGCAGGGATGTCTTGCTGCAATTATACAGGTCCTTGGTGAGGCCACGCCTGGAATATTGTGCACGGTTTTGGTCTCCTTAGCTGAGGAAGGATGTTTTGGCTATAGAGGGAGTGCAGCGAAGGTTTACCATACTGATTCCTGGGATGGCAGTACCGCCGTACAAGGAGAAATTGAATCAGTTAGGGTTACATTCACTGGAGTTCAGAAGAATGAAGGGGGATCTAGAAACCTACCAAATTCTAACCGGACTGGACAGGGTTGATACAGGAAGGATGTTCCCAATGGTGAGTGTATCCAGAACCAGGGGTCACGTTCTGAGATATGGGGTAGACCATTTAGGACAGAGTTGAGGACAAATGTCTTCACCCAGAGAGTGGTGAGCCTGTGGAATTTGTTACCACAGGAAGTAGTTGAGTCCAAAACATTGTAAGGTTTCAAGACGCGGTTTTATATATAGCACTTGGGGCGAAGGGGAGCAAAGGATATCTGGGAAAGCGGGATTAGGCTGTTGAGTTTGATGATCAGCAGAATGGTGGAGCGGGCTTGAAGGGCCAAATGGCCACCTGCTTCTACTTTTTTATGTTTTTAATTTGGAAAACAGATTAGAAAAAGAAACACTGGAAAATGAAATACAAAATAATATTGGAAGGAGAAAACTGAAAGGATTATATCAAATGATGAAATGGAGCAATAAGGCCATTGATTTAGTTTTCTACAGAAAAATGGATGGAATCAGAATGTGATCTACAAAATCCAGGGTTCCATGCAATGAAAGAATTTGATTTATTTAGTCATCGGGACCTAATTATAAATGTTAGCACTTGGGGAATGTAATCTCCCAAACAGCGGCATAAATCCTGGATAAGTATGTTATTCCCTCAACGTGAAACTGTGGCCCTGCCAATAAATTATAAAATTCTTCTGGCTGAAGAAGTTGATGCCTTGTAGTTACTCTGTTTAAAGATCAGTATTCTAATACTGATTTTTATAACTCTTTCTTTTTAGTACGAGTATTAACTTATGTTTATGGAAGTTAGGTCCTTTGCACTATAGTCCTTAAGTAACAGGCAAACCAAGAATGTGCAATCCAATTTGTTCCAACTAGGAACAACTTTTTTTCTGCTTGGAAGAATTTTTAATCCTTTTCCTTTTTCTTTCCTACTTGCACCTGACCTGCTCCCATTAACTTCTAGGTCATTAAAGAAAACGGTGTGAGTATAAAATACTCTGATGGCGCAATGCCACACTTTTTGTTCATTGTTTTCCTATTTTTCTAGTTTTCAAACTTTTGTCTGAGAACCCACATGCAAATACAGAAACAGTAGCAAGCTCTGCAAATGCTGACACATTATCAGTGAGCCCACCATCTGCATTCAAACTTCCAAAGGACATGCTAGTTGTCGTAGAAAAGCAGGACAGTCAGCAGGTTCAGATTTGATGATCATTGGTCCCATCTGCAATCGCTGTGCAGACTCTAGGCTTTGGCAACCAAAATTTGAAAATATTTTTTGTGCAGCAGCAAAATGATTGATGGGGTAGTTGAAAATGTGCCCAGATATTGGTGCTTCAGTATGCTTGCTCCTGCTTTGTGTCACTTAAGTTGATCACCTGTGGGTGCATATTAGTGAGACCGGTCGATTCCGTGCTGATTTTGTTTTCCTCCTGGCTGCTTTGGGTAAGCCTGCCCCTGCAAAAATACTCCCAACGTGCCTTAGCCAAACACTCATCATATTCTAATTGGAAAATCAATGTATTGTACCACAGGACCATCCAGTAATTCATATAGATTCAATTGACAGCATATTTATGGCCCTTTTTTAATGTGTTTCACTTGTAAAGCATTCACATCAACAATTGTTTCAGCTGCATAAAGTTGTTTAATCAGCATATATTTTCCTAAAAATGAGATTTCCTGAGATTATTTTATATTTATTGCATTTTTGAAGTTAAGTTATAAATATGTTTCTGCAGTTACAAAAGGATCAAATTGAGTGAGACTATACAACCTATATTAGCTGTTTCACCCAGAAGAAATATAAAGTCCCCATCGTGGCACCTGACAACTTTTGTAAATGATTGGATTGGATTGGATTGGTTTATTGTCACGTGTACCGAGGTACAGTGAAAAATATTTTTCTGCGAGCAGCTCAACAGATCATTAAGTACGTGGGAAGAAAAGGGAATAAAATAAAATACATAATAGGGCAACACAAGGTATACAATGTAACTACATAAGCACTGGCATCGGATGAAGCATACATGGTGTAGTGTTATTGAGGTCAGTCCATAAGAGGGTCATTTAGGAGTCTGGTGACAGTGGGGAAGAAGCTGTTTTTGAGTCTGTTCATGCGTGTTCTCAGACTTCTGTATCTCCTGCCCGATGGAAGAAGTTGGAAGAGTGAGTAAGCTGGGTGGGAGAGGTCTTTGATTATGCTGCCCGCTTTCCCCAGGCAGTGGGAGGTGTAGATGGAGTCAATGGATGGGAAGCAGGTTTGTATGATGGACTGGGCTGTGTTCACGACTCTCTGAAGTTTCTTGCGGTCCTGGGCCGAGCAGTTGCCATCCCAGGCTGTGATGCAGCCTGATAGGATGCTTTCTATGGTGCATCTGTAAAAATTGGTACAGGTTAATGTGGACATGCCAAATTTCCTTAGTTTCCTGAGGAAGTATAGGTGCTGTTGTGCTTTCTTGGTGGTAGTGTCGACTTGGGTGGACCAGGACAGATTTTTGGAGATGTGCGCCCCTAGGAATGATTTCTGGATTTTCACGTCCGCTATTCTGCATGGAGATCTGTTCTGTGTTGATTACTCTTTATGTGAAGAAGCCCCTGGTTCACTTCCAGCTTCATGCATAGCTATTGCAAAATTATTTATTTTGACACCCGTTTTTCTTTTCCCTATATTAATTTTTGTCTTGCCATTGAGCAGACTTTGTCTGCTTTACTTGCTAACTACAAAATATGTTATCTTTCAGATTTAGCTGCCGCTTGTTTGATCAAGTTTATAAATTTGACCAGTTTGCATTGAGATTATGGATACTAAACCAAGGATTTTCACTGGTTACTTCTCCTCCGAGGTTGTGATGTGGCATTCCCATGATGGTGTTGAGGCATTTGGCACTCTCTTCATGAAGGAATAATAATGTCCAAGCCAGAATAGAATGTTGTATGATTTTGAGCTGATGTTCCCACAATATTTATGCTCTTGACTACCACCAATCAGTATGTGGGGCTAAAAGGTGTTCTCAAAATGAGCAAGGGGTGTTTTTTGCATCATAAATTCTGATGGTAGGACAGTTGAATGTAAACCGGCATCTATCTCTTACCTTTATTGTGCTAATTCTCTGTTCCTCCACCGTTGGACTTAGCTATCTGATTTTACATCAAAAGCAGTTCTGTGAGAAGCTTGAGAGATTCTGAGGATGTCATGAGGTGCTATATTATCATAGATGTGTTCTTTTGTTCATTCTGGCATGGAGCAATTGGGCTGAATGAATCTAGATACATAGATACATAGAAGATAGGGGGAGGCCTTTTGGTCCTTCGAGCCTGCTCCGCCATTCATCACGATCATCCAACTCAATAGCCTAATCCTGCTTTCTCCCCATAACCTTTGATCCCATTCTCCCCAAGTGCTAGATCCAGCCGCCTCTTGAATATATTCAAAGTTTTAGCATCAACTACTTCCTGTGGTAATGAATTCCACAAGCTCACCACTCTTTGTGTGAAGAAATGTCTCCTTATCTCTGTCCGAAATGGTTTACCCTGAATCCTCAGACTGTGACCCCTGGTTCTGGACACACCTATCATTGGTAACATCTTCCCTGCATCTACACTGTCTAGTCCTGTTAGAATTTTATAAGTCTCTATGAGATCCCCCCTCGTTCTTCTGAACTCCAGCGAGAACAATCCCAACCTAGTCAATATCTCCTCATATGACAGTCCCGCCATCCCTGTAATCAGTCTGGTAAACCTTCGCTGCACTCCCTCGAGAGCAAGAACATCCTTCCTCAGAGAAGGAGACCAAAACTGCACATGATACTCCCAAGTGTGGCCTCACCAAGGCTCTGTACAATTGCAGCGACACATCCCTGCTTCTATACTCGAAACCTCTTGCAATGAAAGCCAACATACCATTAGCTTTATTTACCGCCTGCTGCACCTACATGCTTACCTTCAGCGAATGGTGCACAAGGACACCCAGGTCCTGCTGCACACTTGCACACTCCCCTCTCCCAATTTACAACCATTCGGGTAGTAATCTGCCTTCCTGTTTTTGCTTCCAAAGTGAATAACCTCGTACTTATCCAAATTATACTGCATCTGCCATTGGTTTGCCCACTCGCCCAACCTGTCCAGATCTTGCTGTAGGATCCCTGCATCCTCGTCACAATTCACCCTCCCACCTAATTTGGTATCATCTGCAAACTTTACATTTTGTTCCCTCATCCAACTCATTAATATATATTGTGAATAGCTGGGGTCCCAGCACCAATCTACTCAAACTTGCCAATATAATTATTTCTCTGGTTGCTGCCTGTGTTTTTCAGCTACAGCAATGTTTTTTCTCCCAGGCTTCAACTTACCAGCATGTTTGTAAATGTTCTTAAACTCGTCCTCGCAGGATGGGCAGCACCGTGGCAGAGTGGTTAACACTGCTGCATCACAAGAGCCATTCCGGCCTCGGGTGACTGTCCGTGGAGTGTGTACGTGGGTTTCTTCCCACAGTCCAAAGATGTGTAGATGAGTTGGCCAAGCTAAATTGCTCCTAAGTGTTCAATGGCTAGCTAGGATAGGGGAATTGAGCCTAGGTAGAGTGCTCTCTCAGAGGGTCGGTGCAGTCTCAATGCCAAATGATTCTATGAGATACCTAGAAAAGTTTATGTCCTTATTTCCTTACAGTCTTCTCTCATAATCATGACTGTTGACTTTTTTGACGTGTTTGAGTTCTCGATGATAATTACAAACTGGACCATTCTCCAACTTACCCCCTAAAAGTGCCACAGTTTTTGTTTCCTAAATGTTATAATATCCTTCTCAACAATTACTATCAGATCAAATATGCACTGCCTGTTGTAACTTTCCTTATTCACTGTAAAGTGTCACTTCGGAGGCTGCCTTTTTTGCAAGTTAGGTGGAACAGGATTATACCATTCAGTCACTTGAGCCTGTTCCATATTGCAGTTAGATCATACTGACCTGTACCGTAACTGTTCCATATACCTTCATTGTCTTAGCTAACAAAATCCATCAATTTAAAGGTTGAAATTGACTCGGCTTCCAGAGATTTTAGGGGGCGAACGTTCCATATTTTCGCAACCTTGTGTGGAAAAAGTGTCTCCTGATTTCATTCTCGAAACCCTGCAGTGCAGAAGGAGGCCATTTGGCCCATTGAATGCGCCGACCCTCTGAAAGAACACTCTACCCAAGCCCCACTCCCCCACCCCACCCTATCCTCATAACCTCATCTAACCTGCATATCTTTGGACATCTAAGGGGTAATTTAGCATGGCCAATCCATCTAACCTGCACATCTTTGGACTGTGGAAGGAAACCCACGCAGACAAGGGGAGAACGTACAACTCCACACAGGCAAGGCTGGAATTGAACACGGGTCCCTGGCGCTATGAAGCAGTAGTGCTAACCACTGTGCCACCATGCCAAAGAGCTTAGCTAGGATTTTAAGTCATGCTGCCTTGTTTTGGATTCTCCCACCAGAGTAAATCATTTTAATGAGCTGGACCTTTCCCTCCCCCTTTTAAATGGGAGCAAAACTGAGTTTCTGCATCCTGTCCTGATTTAATCTTTTAAGCACAGTATAAATCTGCACTATACAGCTTTCACCCGTCTCCAAAAGCCAAGGAAAATATGTTGTTCCCAAAGTTCACTTTTCAATCTGGATGCAGTACTATAGGGTCTGACAAAGCATCTGTACAACTTGGGCAGCAGTTGTCTGTCTTCGATCTAAAGTAGAAGACCTCCCACCTCCCCATGTTGAACTCCAACTGCCATAGTTTTACCCACTCACTGAACATCTACATCCTTTTTATGTCTTGATCCAAACTCGTTATCTCCTGCAAACTTGGATATCTAACTCTCTCTTCCTTCATCCTAGTCATGTTTATGATGGAGCTGAGAACCTAGCACAGTTCTCTGGGGAATACCATTTATGATGTCAAATCAGAGTTGTCCGTTTATCCTGGTTATCTGTCACCCTCAGTCAATTACCAATCCATGTCACAAGGGTATCTCCAATTTTGCGTGCTTTTATCATAGTGTAAAACTTATTTACGATTATTCAAGAAGTTGTAAACAAAGACTTAATTTCATGATGCCTCCATCACAAGAGGCTAACTGGGTTTCTGGCATTGCCAGTTTATAAGACCATAGACCAGAAGACGTAGGAGCAGAATTAGGCCACTTGGCCCATCGCTTCTGCTCTGACATTCAATCGTGGCTGATATTTTTCTCATCCTCATTTTCCTGTCTTCTCCCTATAATCCCTGATCCCCTTGTTAATCAAGAACCTATCTATCTCCATCTTAAAGACACTCAGTGATTTGGCCTCCGCAGCCTTCTGTGGCAAAGTGTTCCACAGACTAACCACCCCCTGGCTGAAGAAATTCCTCCTCATATTTGTTTTAAAGGATTGTCCCTTTAGTCTGAGATTGTGTCCTCCGCTTCTAGTTTTTCCTACAAGTGGAAACATCCTCTCCACGTCCACTCTATCCAGGCCTCACAGTATCCTGTAAGTTTCAATAAGATCCCCCCCCCTCTTCCTTCTAAACTCCTAGTACAGACCCAGAGTCCTCAACCGTTACTCGTACGACAAGCTCTTCATTCCAGGGATCATTCTTGTGAATTTCCTCTGGACCCTTTCCAAGGCCAGCACATCCTTCCTTAGATACCGGGCCCAAAACTGCTCACAATTCTCCAAATGGGGTCTGACCAGAGCCTTGCATAGACTCAGAAGTACATCCCTGGTCTTGTATTCTAGCCCTCTCGACGTGAATACTAACATTGCATTTGTCTTCCCAACTGCCAACTGAACCTTCACGTTAACCTTAAGAGAATTATGAACAAGGACTCCCAAGTCCCTTTGTGCTTATGATTTCCTAAGCATTTCCCCATTTAGAAATTTGTCTATGCCTCCATTTCTCCTTTCAAAGTGCATAACTTCACACTTTTCCACATTGTATTCCATCTGCCACTTCATTGCCCACTCTCCTAGCCTGTCCAAGTTCTTCTCCAGCCCGCCTATTTCCTCAATACTACCTGCCCCTCTACAAATCTTTGCATCATCTGCAAATTTAGCAGCAGTGCCTTCAGTTCTTCCTCCCAGATCATTCATGTATATTGTGAAAGTGGTGGCCCCAGCACAGACCTCTGAGGCACACCACTAGTCACCGGCTGCCATCCTGAAAAAGACCCCTTTATCACACTCTCTACCTTCTGCCAGTCAGCCAATCCTTTATCCATGCCAGGATCTTGCCCTTAACTTACTTAACAGTTTCTTATGCGGCGCCTTTACAGAATTTTGTAGATAGGGAACACCCTTAGGTTCTGCAGTCAAAGAACAAAGAAAAGTACAGCACAGGAACAGGCACTTCGGCCCTCCAAGCCCGCGCCGACCATGCTTCCCGTCTAAACTAAAGTCTTCTACACTCCCGGGGTCCGTATTCCTCTATTCCCATCCTATTCATGCATTTGTCAAGATGGCCCTTAAATGTCACTATCGTCCCTGCTTCCACCACCTCCTCTGGCAGCGGGTTCCAGGCACCCACTACCCTCTGTGTAAGAAGACTTGCCTCGTGCCTCTCCTCTAAACCTTGCCCCTCGCACCTTAAACCTATGCCCCATGTAATTGGCCCCTCTACCCTGGGAAAAAGTCTCTGACTATCCACTCTGTCTATGTCCCTCATAATTTTGTAGACCTCGATCAGGTCGCCCCTCAACCTCCTTCGTTCCAGTGAAAACAAAGCGAGTTTATTCAACCTCTCCTCATAGCTAATGCCCTCCATACCAGGCAACAACCTGGTAAATCTCTTCTGCACCCTCTCTAAAGCCTCCACATCCTTCTGGTAGTGTGGCGACCAGAATTGAACACTATACTCCCAAGTGTGGCCTAACTAAGGTTCTATACAGCTGCAACATGACTTGCCAATTCTATTGTATGGAGTTACAGATTGGTTGTGTTTTAATTAAAAAGTGCAAATGGGTCATGTTGTTCTAGGTATGTTTTTAGTTCTCGGTGCTACATAATTTTTTTTAAACCAGTGTGGAATTATTGAAATGTCTTCAAATTTATCCCGTTAAGACTTCCTTCTTTCAAAAGTGTTGTAATATCCTACTCAACAACTTCTTTTGTCATTTTCGTTTTGGTAACCTCTTGGTGAAAATTTAGGCAAAGCATCAATTGTATTCCTGCTTTCTAGGTGGTTGCTGGAGTTTATTTTGCTCATTTGGTGGTCCAACACCAAGTTTAATTCTCGTTTAGTTACTCCTGTCCTGATGATAAAACGTATTTCTTTTTATAGTCTTTCATTTTTCACTGTCCCTCTTTGCCTTCCTAAGATCATCATATTCCCCATTGTCATCCTGTCCTTTATTTTGTATATACGAGCATATTTCTTTTCTTTAGTATCATTCTTATCCACATATCTTTATTCTTCCTTGTCATCTCATTCTTAGTTGGTTTATTCTTTGTGAATAGTAATTTTAAGTAAATTTCCTCCTGAAATGTATTCATCCCTCCTTTTAAATATTCACTGTTCTGTTTTGCAGATATTTTCCTCCAATTTATATCCCACTCAATCAACATATTGTGATCTTTACTCCCTTGATGATCCCCGACAGTTGCTTATCTTATCCACCCTGATTCCTTTTACTTTACTAGCTCTAGCAGTGTTGCTATTGAGTCATAAAAGGGTATTGTGTAAACTGTAAATCCCCTCTCCCCTTTTACAACCTTTCTCCGCCATTATATTTAGGGGTAGATTAAATTCTTCTTCTTGTTTCACTCATTTCATATATTTGCCTACATGTTGTTTCCTCCACTTTCTTTTGAATTTTTGGTGGTCAGTAGTATTGTTCCTTTGATGATATTGGTTTCTTCCTATCCTTTATCTCAGTCCATGTGGATTCCGTTCTATTTATTAGGTATGTCCTTTCTTGACCGCCAACATTTCTGTTCTATTTATTAGGTATGTCCTTTCTTGGCCGCCAACATTTTTTCTATTCCTATCATTAAAATGTTAAAACCAGCAAAAAACCTTGGAAAATCCTGCCCATCTGTTTGAAATCGATGAGCCTTAAGGGCATATTATAACTTTTACATTGCAGTAAATGCATTTGTTGGAAATATATTTTCCCCTTTCTAATGTTCTGATAATACAGGTCCACTCCACACCATGAGAAATCAGAAGAAATGTAACTAATGCAAAGTTATGTGGTTGATCATAATGTACCTGCAATAATGTTGCAAGACGTTTGATAACTGATGTAAACAGCCATTTAGCCATGTAACTATATGCTATAAACTGCACATTGAACACATTGCACATTCCAAGGGCGGCACAGTGGTTAGCACTGCTGCCTCACGGCTCCGGGGACCGGGTTCGGTTCCGGCCTGAGGTGACTTTGTGGAGTTTGCACTTTCTCCCCGTGTCTGCATGTGTTGCCTCCGGATGCACCGATTTCCTCCCACGGTCCAGAGATGTGCAGGTTAGGTGGATTGGCCATGCTAAATTGCCCCTTAGTATCCAAAAGGTCAGGTGGGAATACGGGGGAATAGGGTGGAGACGTGGGCTTAAGTAGGTGCTCTTTCCAAGGGCTGGTGCAGACTTGATGGGCTGAATGGCCTCCACTGTAAATTCTATGATTTAACGTTGTTTTGACCTGTTTGCAGAAATGTACTGTTTTCCTTTATTATATATAATTGACGTAAGAATTGGAGTGAAGATGAGAACTCTTGACTGGCTAAATCACCTCTTTTAGCGCCATAACTATTCTATGACTCTTTTTACAAAGCTATGATCAGGAATGCACTGCCTGAAAGAGTGATGGAAGCTGATTCAATATTAACTTTAGAAAGGGAATTGAATAAAGGTTTGAAATAATTTGGAGAGCAGCAAGTTAAAAGAAAAGCAGTTTCAAAAAAAGCAAGGTACAGGGCTGATGAGGCATACATACAAACAAATGAATTAGGAGCGGGAGTAGGCCATTCCAGCCCCATAAGCCTGCTCTGCCATTTGACAAGGTGATGGCTGCTGATCTGACTGTGCTGTCAACTATTCTTTCCTGTCTACCTCCCATAAACTTTGGCTCCCTTAATCGAATATCTATCGAACGCAGCTTTAAAAATATTCTACGACCCTGCCTTACTTCTGAGGTAGAGAATACCACAGACTAATGACCCTGAGAGAAAAAAACAAAATGGGAGACCCTTTATTTTCAAACTGTGTTCCTAGTTCTAGTCTCTCTTCGTGCTCAATAATTCAGATTCTGTTTCTTATTATTGTCTTCAATTCTTGTTTTGTTGCTGATGTTCTGTACATTCCTATGCAGACAGTTTAATCTCATTTTTATTAAGTCTGCTTTATTTTTGTCAGGCATTTTATTACTCTCTATAAAACTTCCTGCTCCCTGAGTAATATATTTTATCACTGTGCTGATATTTGCTCTCATTTCTTTTATTTACCTTTCCTTTACCATTATTTCTACTGAACTGTCTCCTTCCTTTTCACTCTTTTTACTAGTTTGGAGCCTTTCTAGTATTCTAGTCATCCATTCTGCAGGCCCTTGGTTATGGGGTATATAGAACAGTACAGCACAGTATAGGCCGTACAGCACAGTATAGGCCCTTCAGCCCACGATGTTGTGCCGTCCATTTATCCTAATCTAAGGCTGTACTGTTTCAGTGTTACTCTGTGCGCAATGAACTAGACAGTTCCTTTCCAGGTTAGGTTTTGCACTTCACTTGTAGTGTGAGATGTGTAAAATGGACTTGCTTCAAAAGCAGTATTATGTTTAACAAAAGGTGAGGTGATATTTTTATTCAAGTTTTTGATATTTTAACATTTTCAATACAATATCGCAAAGAAAAAGCAGCAGAACTCCCCCCCCGTAACAGCTGAACAGCTGATGGTAACCAACTCCTTGAAATGTAGTACAAACAAACCCCATCTCCTGCGGAACCCTTCACCCACGCCCCCTCCCCTCCCAAACTCAAAGAGAAATTCACCTTTACCAGATACAAAAACTCCATAAGATCCCCAAGCCCCACAGAAGCACAGGGTGGAGCAACTGACCTCCACCTCAACGGGACTCGCCTGCGAGCAATCAGCGAGGGGAAAGCTAAAACATCTGCCCCCCTTCCCGTCTGCAGCTCCGGCAGGTTCAACACCCCGGCAGATTCAACACCCCAAGTATGGCCCAGGGGACTGGGCTCCAAATCCATGTGCAGGATCGCCGGCATGGTGCTGAAGAACGACCTCCAAAATTTCTCCAACTTGGGGCAGGACCAGAACATATGCGTGTGATTGACTGGGCCCCTCCCACACCGGTCACAAGTATCCTCCACGCTTTCAAACAACCGGTTTCACTGGTCCCCCCCAGCCCTCGCACGTTCCACATTACCAAATGGATTGGGGGGGTCTCTCATCCCCCCCCCTCCCCAAACTTCTCCTGTCAGTCATAACTGCCAGTGGGATCCAGACCTACCCCTAGTCACAGTCACCCCTCACCATCCCCTTCCCAGACGCTCCACAGCCACTTCCTCTCAAAACCCCTTCGCCCAGTATCATTCCCATCCACTCATCATTCACACTCCCAGGCCCATCAAAACCTGTTCTAGGTTCCAACAACCGTGGCCCCTCCCCTTACCTCACCAGCCAGCTTGCATTTGCAGTGAGGTGGCCCCCTGCCAGAGCCCCCAGCCAATATCAAAAAGAAAACCAACGCTAAGACCACCCCCACACCCAGACCTTCCAAATCCCCAACACAATAATACTTCAAACCAAATCCATCCCCTCCCAAACCCAACCTGGAAGAAGGAAGAAAGATAAAAACAAAGTCCAAACTCCATTTAGTTCTTCAGCCTTCACGAACACCTCCACCTCCTCCGCTGTCTCAACGTAGTAGAGTGTGATGTGTGACCGTCAGAGGGGCAGCATGCTGCCTCACGGCGCCGAGGTCCCAGGTTCGATCCTGGCTCTGGATCACTGTCCCTGTGGAGTTTGCACCTTCTCCCCATGTTTGCGTGGGTTTCGCCCCCACAATCCAAAGATGTGCAGGGTAGATGGATTGGCCATGCTAAATTGGCCCATAATTGGAAAAAATGAATTGGGTACTCTACATTTATTTAAAAAAATGTATGACCACCCAAACCTCAAGTTGCTTTTATACAACGGCACCTTCGCATATCCAAAGGTCACCCGCCTTGCCATCTCCACCGTGAGATCCTGGTATATACTGCCTTCCCACCTCCCCACTCGATTTCGGTTTCGACCATCTCAACACCTTTTCCTTCACCTGGTAGCTGAAAATTGACTATCACAGCTCTTGGTGGTTCATTCACCTTTAGTTTCGGCCAGAGCGACCGATGAGCCCTGTCCAAACAGCCCTCCAACCTCTCGAGCAGTCCCGATCCTCAGATTCTGCCTTCGAGAACTATTCTCCAGGTCCTCCACTTTGGCTCTTGGCCTGTGTTATTCTTCCGCAGCTCCTCACCCATCGAGATGAGCTGGTCACTGTGCTGCGACAATGCCTCCTCCACCCCCTTTGACACCTCCTTGCTCCAGCATCTCCGTTGACGTCTTTGCCAAAACCTCCTTTACCAGGGCAAGTGTCTCATCCACCCACTCCTTGAGCGAGGCCATCATCTATAATAATAATTATTATCTTTATTGTCACAAGTAGGTTTACATTTAACACTGCAATGAAGTTGCTGTGAAAAGCCCCGAGTCGTCACATTCCGGCGTCTGTTTGGATACACAGATAATTCAGAATGTCCAATTCACCTAACATCACATCTTTTGGAATTTGTGGGAGGAAACCGGAGGACCTGGAGGAAACTCACGCAGACACAGGGAGACCGTGCAGACTCCACACAGTCCACAAGGCCGGATTTGAGCCCGTTTCCCTGGTGCTGTGAAGCAACAGTGCTAACCACTGTGCTACCGTGCCACCCTTTTGATACCTGTTGAAGTTCGTGGAAAACAGCCACTCAACCTACCCTGCCATCGCTTCAGCCAGCTTGTCCAATGTTATGGGCGCCGCCCACCTAGTGAGCTTGCTCCCGCCATCTTTGCTCCCACTGATCTTCCCACCGATCTTGCCGGCGGACTATCGCTCGCACCTTTCTTCCCGCATTCTTTTTCTGGGGTTTCGGCATCCTCTGGTTGATGCAACTTAGCTAACAATTATATAAAATTCTCCCCAAAATCTGGATCAAGAGGGCCAAAAAACAAAAGCTCTAGCAGGAGCCACCCAACCTGCCATCTCCAACTATATGTCACCACAGGACTTATTTCTGATTCATAATGGATTTTATTGAATGCCAAAGAATATGAATAAAGTTAACCAAGTACACTGGAATGCACTGATTTCTGTCCTCTTGCGGCTATGTAAATGCTATTCTTACAATTCGACTGGTCAAGACTGGAAAATAAATGTTTTAAATTGATTCTCTATAGTGAGGATGTACCTCTCAATACTAAACGTAATTTAAGATGAAGCCTACAACTGCTACCAAATTGTCTCACCTTCAGCATTTTGTTCAGGCTGCCACTACCTGGAGGAGGGTCTCACTGAGCCATACCACTTCTCTTACATACTGAGTGCAGTTAATGTATCTTGCAATAAATACACAGTTTGAAAGATACCTAAGCTATTCGCTGATTTAAGTTTCTAATTAAATAGAAACCTCTGTCCTGGGACTTTATTTTAAACCTTGAATATTGGTTGAAGACAGGATTTGGCTTGCATGTTAATAGCACTCTGTTGATTTAACCTGCCAGTATAGTTTTGCACATGAGTCATGTTTCCTTGAGTGAGAAGAGACTGGTAGGCCAGGATGTGCAACTGTACTCCAGTAGGAGTCGATGCTTGCTCAAGAGGGGTAGGCTTAATTAATTCAATTCACTGCTAGTGATCCGAGAGGAGCAGTGATTTTTATGCATATTCACCAACTTAAAATAGTGTAAGTGGGAAGTTTCACATTATTTCAGAAGTTATAGCCATTTCTACTGTTGTTCATCCTTCAAGGTGAAGATGAAGGGCTGGTTTAGCTCAGTGGGCTAGACAGCTGGTTTGTGAGGCAGAACAATGCCAGTAGCACGGGTTCAATTCCCGTACCAGCTTACCTGAACAGACGCCGGAATGTGGCGACTAGGGGCTTTTCACAGTAATTTCATATTTGTGACAAAAGCTTATTATTATTATAACCATGTTTTCATCTGGCTGTGGCGGGTATGTCGGTGACTGATGAGGTCAATCTATGCCCAGAAGGTTCTGCAGCAGATAAGACTGGATACTGCAGGTGATTGAGTTATGGATGAGTTGCTGGCTCCGGATTTCAACTCCTTGTCTTTTATCACTTGCAGGCGTAACGTTTTTTATTTGGTTGAACAGTGATCCTGGACAAACTTCTCCCAGGGCTTAAAGTCAATATTAAAATTAAAGTGAAACATCATATTGTTTCCTTTAACTGCCATGAGAGTGCATTCCAGACTCTAGCTTTCTATAGAAGATTCACTTTAGTAAGCGAGTGTCGGGCATTCTGGCTACATGACCAGCCCAAACTCCGTTGTGTCTGTGTCAATATGGTGTGGATGCGTGGCATGCCAGCTCAGTGTGTTCCTCATTGTCTGATATGTTTTCTGTTTTCCTGTCATCTGATCTTCAGAAACTCCTGAGGGCAGCTCAAGTGAACATTGGTACACAGTCCAAGTCTCACATTCATAGGGCAGAGTGGTCTCTATAGACTTTCAGTTTAGTAGGAAGACTTGCTTCTTGCTCTTCCTTCCCAGACTGATGTTCGAAGTCTGGCAAAGGCTACTTTTGCTTTGACATTTCTTGCATTTGTTACCAAGGTAAGACAACTTATCCACTGTTGACATGTAGCATGGACTTGTTCCCCAATTCATGTGACTATTTCTAAGGGAGGTAAGAAATCATAAGTAAATCAATTTGCGAAATCCAGAAAGGTCAGAATCCTACGTTGAAAGAAGCCGATTTGACCGGCCAAATGTCTCTTTCTAATAAAAATAAATGTCCCCACAGTCCCAAAGGAGCAAAGCTTTCCCCTTTGAGAGCTGACTGGTGCCTGCATCACAGCTTGGTATGGCAACTGCTCAACCCAAGACTGTAAGAACCTACAGAGTCGTGAACACAGCCCAGTCCATCATGCGAACCCCATCTCTCATCCATTGACTCTGTCTACACCTCCCGCTATCTTGGGAAAGCGGGCAGCATAATCAAAGACCCCTCCCACCTGGCTTATTCTCTCTTCCAACTTCTTCCATCGGGCAGAAGTTACAAGTCTGAGAAACACACCAACAGTTTCCGAAACAGCTTCCCTGCTGTTATTAGACTCGTAAACGACCCTCTTATGGACCAAACTGATGATTTTTAAAATTCATTTACGGGATGTGGGCGTCTCTGGTTAGACCAGCATTTATTGCCCATCCTTTGTTGCTCTTCAGAACGTGGTGGTGAGTTGCTGCCTTGCACAGAGCCACGGAATAATACAGTGCAGAAGAGGCCCTTCGAATCTGCACCGACAATGGAAAAACACCTGACTTGCCTACCTAATCTCATTTGCGAGCATTTGGCCCATAGTCTTGAATGTTATGACATGCCAAGTGCTCATCCAGCTATAGTAAGTACACCTACTGTGCTGTTAGGAGGGAGTTCCAGGATGTTACCACAGGACAGTGAAGGAGTGGTGATTTATTTCCAAATCAGAGTGGTGAGTGACTTGGAGGTGAACCTCCAGGTGGTGGGGTTCCCAGATATCTTCTGGTCTTGTCCTTCTAGATGGTAGTGGTCATGGGTTTGGAAGGTGTTGTGGATGGTACATACGGCTGCCACTGTTCATCAGTGGTGGAGGGTTTGAATGTTTGTGGAAGGGGGATCAATCAAGCAGGCTAATCTGTCCTGGATAGTGTCGAGCTTCTTGAGTTTTGTTGGAGCTGCACTCATCGAGGCAAGTGGAGAGTATTCCATTCCATTCCTGACTTGTGCCTTGTAGATGGTGGACAGGCTTTGGGGAGTCAAGTTAATCGCCATAGGATTCCTAGCTTTTGACCTGCCCTGGTCGCCACTGTATTAATATGGCTGGTCCAGTTCAGTTTCTGATCAATGGTAACCCCTTGTTAATTGGATCTTCTCTACTGTTGTTAGCACTATAATCCGTATTGTAGCCACATGGGTTGGCCACTTCCCGACTTAAAATGGAGATCCGCAAAGAATGCAGGGAAATTCAGTCAAGCCAGGAAAAACTCTACTTTCCTGTGTATTAAAACTTGCAGAAACCCAGCCAGCACTGAAACTAGCAGCCATCTGCATATTAATGAGCGATCCCCTGAAACATTTAAGGTGAATAAGGCCAAGCCAGACCCCTCGGCGCCAGCAGGAGCCAAGACAAAGGAAAGCCAACGGACACTCTGGGACTGCCCAGCGATCAGGGAACAGCTCCAGTATTGGAGAAATCGATCCAAGTGATCGGAACGTAGTCCAATCACTTGGAACCAGATACGGGGTCCGCCCCGAACGGCGCAAAGCCTCTGGGGACAATAAAGTAGAGTCCCCAAGTTCAATTCGGCCTTCTTGGCAGGGTAACTTAGCAGCTCGAACCAACCCTTGACAGTGACCTGCCTAGCTGCCGCACCAACCAAGTAAGTCTCCAGTCAACGCACGCTACGAGATAGGCGCTCCTAGCTACCAGTCCATACCAGCTTTTGAATCCTGCAGACTCAGAATCGAACAAAAGGCCATTTGTTCCCCTGACCTGGTGGGCCAGTTCCAAAGCTAAGTATAGGCCTTTTAGTGTTAGAGATAGTCTAGTAAGTAGAGTTTTATGCATGAGTAGTGATTGACTGTGTATAATAAATGTGTTTTGATTTGAATCTTACTAACTGGTGTCGAGTTATTGATCAGTACTTGAACTTTAACCTCGTGGCGGTATCATAAAGATACCTGGCGACTCTAGAGCAAAGGTTATAGAAACAGAGCAAATTAAATAAAGACACAACGGGCAACATTTAAGAGCCAACCAAAGTTAGCAACAGTATGCTTCACTCGATGTCTGTGCATTTACATTGTGTATTTATCGTATGGCCTCTGCTATTTCATGCATGAAACGATCAGTCTGGACTGTATTCAGAACAATACTTTTTACTGTAACTCGATACAAGTGACAAAACTCAATCTAACCTGAGGGTCACCACACTTCAGGCGAGGGGTAGGTTGAGAAGTGGGGCCTTCATGAATAACCTCAGCCAGTACAGGAATTGAACCCATGCTTTTGGTGTCACTCCGCACCATGAACAAGCTGTCCAACCAACTGAGTTAACCGACTTTCTAATGCAGTCCAAGTGATGACCATTCAACTTTTTTTGGAAGTACCCCTATTGTCATGTGAGAGTACCGTGAAGAAATGGATGTTTATCAGTGATGTCAGAGTGTGGGTGGAGCTGGGCTGTCTGTCAGCTTTTTACTTTTGTTTTAGGCTGTTTGCTGCAGGGTGTGATTTAGTTTTGTTTTCAGTGTTGGAGCTGAAGCCAGATAGCGCAGGTGTACTGTTGATCTCTCTGCCATAAAATGATCTCTTGATCATTTGGTGAATTCAGAATTATAAATGTTCTCAGTAGTGAATGTAAACCTAATGTGCTTCTGTTAAAAGGTGTTTCTTTTGTCTTCTGGATGTTGTTTGGGAAGTTATTAAGCATTACTTAGTGTTGTATTCTTGGGGGTTGTGTTTGAATTGATGGTTGCTAAGATGTTCACTATGTTTTAAAAAGGTTAACTTGAGTTCATAGAATAAACATTGTTTTGTTTAAAAAAATACTTTTCCATTTCTGCTGTACCACACCTGAAGAGTGGGCCGTGTGCTCCCCATACCACAATCTGGTAAAACCTGTGGGTCAGGTGAACTCCATGCTACTCTTTGGGGTTCTCTAAACCCTGGCTCATAACACTATCTACTTAGATTTGACCAAACGTGTTTTGCATTGGGAGAAATAGCAGATGTGTATGTGCTGGTTTAAAAAGTAGGCTTTGTGTGCAATTCCAGCAATTATTTTTTTCAATGTAAAAGTAGGCAAAAAAAATTATGCATGGCTGTAACAGCTTAAACTATTGCAGCAAACACTTCTGCAGAATGGCAACTAGCAGCTAGAAAGGGCAGTTTTAAGTTTTGCAGTCTAGAAGTCTAGTTATTAACATTTCTAATGCTAATCTGTTTGTTAGACTACATCGAGCAATCTTGTTTTTCAGGTTGAAACTCTTAAGTAAATAATAATTCTCCAAAGTTCTTGTCATAATATTTATTTAAATCCAGTGTGACAGCGCAGATCAGGAACTTGGATAAAACCTACAAAGGATAGCCATATCTCATTTTAAATTTGAGAAATGCTGTTTTTGCTCCTGAGTATTTATGTTCACTATGACAGAATTTCTCTATGTGCATGTTTGATAGCAGAAGCCTCGCATATGTACTTTTATGTAAGCTATACTCTGCAAATAGTGCCTGTAAAGGGAAAATAACACAGGATTGTAAATTGAACAAAGGATTATAAATTGAACAAATATGACTTGGAAATTAGTGTATAGAAAATAAAATATCCTTCCTTATTCATGAGGGTACATTTTATGAAGTTATTTCATGTCTGTACATTTGAGAACTATTTTGTATTTACACATGTATTGAGATATCTTTTGTACATCTAATGACCTCAGTCACATACTTTGGGATTCCTATTTAGAAGTTGATTAAGGATTAAATCAAGTTATCTTGTTTGGGGGAGTGAAGTATCATCTTTGCCCTGGGATTTTAGTGATTACAGATGACACTAAGCTTGGTGGAGTAGCAGATCGTGAAGGGGACTGTCAGAGAATACAGCAGAATATAGATTGGAGAGTTGGGCGGAGAAATGGCCGATGGAGTTCAATCCGGGCAAATGCGAGGTGATGCATTTTAGAAGATCCAGTTCAACAGCAAACTATACGGTAAATGAAAAATCCCTGGGAAAATTCATGTACAGAGATCTGGGTGTTCAGGTCCATTGTACCCTGAAGGTGGCTGCGCAGGTCGATAGTGGTCAAGAAGGCATACGGCATGCTTTCCTTCATCGGAAGGGGTATTGAGTACAAGAGTTGGCAGGTCATGTTACAGTTGTATAAGACTTTGGTTGGGCCACGTTTGGAATACTGCATACAGTTCTGGTCGCCACATTACCAAAAGGATGTGGATGCTTTGGAGAAGGTGCAGAGATTCACCAGGATGTTGCCTGGTCTGGAGGGCGCTAGGTATGAAGAGAGGTCGAGTAGATTAGGATTATTTTCATTAGAAAGACCGAGGTTGAGGGGGGACCTCATTGAGGTCTACAAAATCATGAGAGGTATAGACGGGGTGGATAGCAAGAAGCTTTTTCCCAGAGTGGGGGACTCAATTACTAGGGGTCACGAGTTCAAGGTGAGTGGGGAAAAGTTTAAGGGAGATGTGCATGGAAAGTTCTTTACGCAGAGGGTGATGGGTGCCTGGAACGCATTGCTGGCGGAGGTGGTAGAGGCGGGCACGATAGCATCATTTAAGATGTATCTAGACAGATACATGAATGGGCAGGGAGCAGAGGGATACAGATCCTTAGAAAATAGGCGACAGTTTTAGATAGAGGATCTGGATCGGCGCAGGCTTGGAGGGCCGAAGGGCCTGTTCCTGTGCTGTAATTTTTCTTTGTTCTTTGGTTAGGCTTGGAGATAGTTAACTTAGTGGCTGGATACTTCCCAGTTCCATGCTAGGCTCAAACACCACACATTCTGGTGACTGATGTCGCAAGAGTGTTTCATAAATGGTTTCACACTTTTCTTTTAAAAAAAGTTCACAAAGGTCTGTTTGCAGCATCTTGGATAATGCTGCATGGGGCAAAAGATTCAGCACTTGCAGCAGAACTAGCAATCTGGTGGTATATTCTAATCTTTTATTAGTGTCACAAATAAGCTTACATTAACATGGCAATGGAATTACTGTGGAAATCCCCTAGTCGCCACATTCCAGCGCCTGTTCGGGTACACAGGAAGAATTCAGGATATCCAATTCACCTAACAAGCACGTCTTTCGGGACTTGTGGGAGGAAACTGGAGCACCCGGAGAAAACCCACGCAGACATGGGGAGAACATGCAGATTCCTCACAGACAATGACCGAAGTGGGAATCGAACCTGGGATCCTGGTGTTGTGAAGCAACAGTGCTAATCATATCTGTGACTGAATTGACTTGTGTCAACTGCACCTCTTGAGAGGTGGATAGTCTTCAGTGAGAGCTCTTTGAGACTGTTTTGCCATTAGACTCTGACTAAATTACAGACCTGGGCTGCATGCTTTGTGTCCTTGATTTTCCGTCGTTTTCTTGATAGTTTTATTAGGTCTGTTTGGTTCACTGTGTAGTAATTCCTTGTGATGAAGTTTGAATAATGTATGGTAACTCATCAAGTGTTTGAAAGAAACATAGAAAATGGAAGCAGGGGAAGGCCATTCAGCCCTTCGAGCCTGCACTGCCATTCATTGTGACCAGTGCTGATCATCAAGTTCAATACCCTGATCCTGCCTACCCCCGCCCCCCCAAATATGCTTTGATCCCTTTAGCCCCAAGAGCTATATCTAGCTTCTTCTCGAAATTACACAATGTTTTGGCTTCAACTGCTTTCTGTGTAGTTTTCACAGATTCACCACTCTCTGTGTGAAGAAATTTCTCCTCGCCTCAGTCCTAAAAGGTTTACCCCTTATCCTTAAATTATGAACCCTGCTTCTGGACTTCTCCCACCATAGGGTAGTTTCAGAATGAATGTTCCCAGTCTAATCCTGTTAGAATTGAAGAAGTTGCCATGACATCTCTCACTCTTCTAAACTCCAATAAATAAATCAGAACCGATTTAGTCTCTCCTCATATGACAGTCCCATCATCCAAGAAATCAGCCTGATAAACCTTTGCTGCGCTCCCTCCATAGCAAGATTGGATTGGATTTGTTTATTGTTACGTGTACCGAGGTGCAGTGAAAAGTATTGTTCTGTGTACTGTAGCCACCTGAGTTGGCTACTTCCCGACTTAAAATGGAGAACCGCAAAGGCTGATGGGAAATTCAGCCAACACAGGCAAAAACTAGCAGGTGCAAGTTTACTGTGTATTAGACTCTGCAGAAACCCAGACAGCATCGATACAAGCAGCCATCTGCATAATAATGTCGCAGCCATCTACATAGTAATGAGCAATCCCCAGGGACAATCGAAACATTTTAAGGTAAACAAGGCCAAGCCAGACTCCTCGGCGCCAGCAGGAGCCAACACAAAAGAGGTTAACGAACACTTAAAGACCGCCCAACGATCAGGGAACAGCTCCAGTATTGGAGAAATCGAACCAAGCGATTGGAACGAAGTCCAATCACTTGAAACCAGGTACGGGGTCCGCCCCGAAAGGCGGGAAGCCCCTGGAGACTATAAAGTAAAGCCCCCAAGTTCAAATTGTCCTTCTTGACAGGGTCACTCAGCAACGCGAAGCAACCCCTGAGAGTGAACTGTCCAGCGGCCGCCAAGAAAGTATCAAGTCAACGCTCGCTATGAGATAGGCACTCCTAGCTACCAGTCCATACCAGCTTTGAATCCCGCAGTTTCAGAACCCGAACGAAAGGCCATTTGTTCCCCTGACCTGGTGGGCCAGTCCGAAGCTAAGTATAGGCCTGTTAGTGATAGAAATAGCCTAGAAAGTAGAGTTTATGCATGAGTAGCGATTTGCTGTGTATAATAAATGTGTATTGATTTGAATCTTACTAATTGGTGTGTTGAGTTATTGATCAGTACTTGAACTTTAACCTCGTGGCGGTATCATAAAGATACCTGGCGACTCTAGAGCAAAGGTTATAAAACAGAGCCAATTGAACCAACCAAAAGTTAGCAACAGTACAGTCCAGACAGATCATTCCATATATGATAAAAGGCATAGGGCAAACATAAGTAAACCGTGTAAATACATGGTCACGGGCATCAGGTGAAGCCTACAGGAGTGCAGTAATACTCAGTTAGGAAGAGCCGTTAAGAGATCCGATAAGTCCAGGAGAGGGCCATTTAGATGTCTGGTAACAGCGGGGAAGAAGCTGTTTTTGAGTCTGTTCGTGCGTGTTCTCAGACTTTTGTATCTCCTGCCCGATGGAAGAAGTTGGAAGAGTGAGAAAGCTGGGTGGGAGGGGTCTTTGATTATGCTGCCCGCTTTCTCCAGGTAGCGGGAGGTGTAGATAGACTCGATGGAAGGCAAGTTTGTGTGATGAACTGGGCTGTGTTCACAACTCTCTGAAGTTTCTTGCAGTCTTGGGCCGAGCAGTTGCCGTACCAGGCTGCGATGCAGCCAGATAGGATGCCTTCTATGGTGCACCTGTAAACGTTGGTAAGAATCAGTGTGGACATGCCGAATTTCCAGTTTCTTGAGGAAATATAGGCACTGTTTTGCTTTCTTGGTGGTAGCGTTGATGTGGGTGGACCACCTCTCTCAATTTACACCCATTCAAATAACAATCTGCCTTCCTATTTTTCCTACTGAAGTGGATAACCTCACATTTGTAGCACAGTGGTTAGCACTGTATCTTCACAGCGCTAGGTTCCAAGTTCGATTCCCGGCTTGGGTCACTGCGGAGTCTGCATGTTCTCCCCCAGTCTGCACGTTCTCCCCGTGTCTGCATGGGATTCTTCTGCATGCTCCGGTTTTCTCCCACAAGTCCTGAAAGACGTGCTGTTAGGTGAATTGGACATTCTGAATTCTCCCTCTGTGTACCCGAACAGGTGCTGGAATGTGGCGACTCGGGGCTTTTCACAGTAACTTCATTGCAGTGTTAATGTAAGCCTACTTGTGACGATAAAGGTTATTATTATATTAGTATTATCCACATTATACTGCATCTGCCATGCATTTGCCCACTCACTCAACCTGTCCAAATCCCACTGAAGCATCTCTGCATCCTCCTCACAGCTTACCCTCCCACCCAATTTTGTATCATTTGTAAATTTGGAGATAATACATTTAGTTCCCTCGTCCAAATCATTAATATATAATGTGAACAGTTGGGGTCCTAACACAGTGGCCACTAGTCACTGCCTGCCAATAAGAAGAAATTTATTCCAACTTTTTGCAACCTGCCTGCTAATCTGTTTTCTATCCATCTCAAGACACTACCCCGTAATCCCATGCACTTTAACTTTATGTGCTTATAAATAGCAGTAATACAATAATAACAATACAATAAAAGCAAATTACTGCGGATGCTGGAATTTGGATGTGCAATCTCTCTAAACCTCCATCCCACACCAGGATGGCCTGAGAACTCTTCGCTTCTTTCTCAAAAAGAGGCCTGAACAATTCCCATCCACCAATTCTCCTCCGCCCCTGGCTGAACTTGTTCTATCTCTCAACAACTTCTCCTTTAACTCCGCCCACTTTCACCAAATCAAAGTTGCAGCAATGGGCATCCGAATGGGTCCTAGCTTTGCTTACCTTTTTATGGGATATGTGGAACATTCCTTGTTCCAGGCCTACCCGGGTCCCCTCCCACAACTCCTTTACCGGTACATCAATGACTATTTTAGTGCCGCTTCATGCTCTCATCTGGACCTGGAAAAATTCATCAACTTGGCTTCCAGTTTCCACCCCTCCATCACTTTCACCTGGTCCAAATCAGGCATGCCTTCCTTGAACTTTCTGTCTCCATTTCCGCCAATAGACTATCTACTAATATCCATCACAAGGCCACTGACTCCCACAGCTATCTGGACTACAGATCTTCGTACCCTACATCTTGTAGGGTTTCTCTCAGCTCCTTCGCTTCCGTCGCATTTGTTCCGATGATGCCACTTTCCAAAGTGGTGCTTTGAAAATGTGTCCCTTCTTAACCATGATTTCCCACCTACCGTTGTTGACAGGGCCCTCGACCGTGTCCAGCTCCAGCGACCCTTGCCCCTCCCTTCCCTGAACAAGGATAGAGTCGCCCTCGTTGTCACATTTCACCCCACTAGCCTCCGTATGCAAAGCATGATCCTCCGCCAATTTTGCGATCTCCAGCGTGATGCCACCACCAAACACATCTTCCCTTCACTCCCTCTGTCAGCATTCCGCAGAGACCGTTCCCTCTGGGATAATCTAGTCCACTCCTCCACCATACCCAACACCTCGCCCATCACCTGTGGCACATCTCCATGCAACTGCAGAAGGCGTAACACTTTACCTCTTCCATGCTTAACACCTATGCCAAAACACACATTCCAGGTTAAGCAACATTTCACTTGCACCTCTTTCAATTTGGTCAATTGCATTCGCTGCTCCCAATGTGGTCTCTATATCAGAGAGACCAAACGCAGACTGGGTGATCATTTTGCTGAGCACCTTGGGTCTGTGCACATTCAGGACCCTGACGTGTTGCTTGTCATTTCAACACACGACCCTGCTCCCATGCCCACATGTCTGTCCTTGACCTGCAGCAATGTTCCAGTGAAGCTCAACGCAAACTGGAGGAACAGCATCTCATCTTCCGGTTGGCAACGCTACATCTCATCTTCCGGTTCGGCACGCTACAGCCTTCCGTCTCAACATCGAATTCAACAACTTCAGATGGTTAGCTCGACCCCACCTCGACCCCTTTGTTTTCATTCCATTTCATCTTAACTGTCTTTTATCTTTTCTTTCTTTCTTGTCTTTCTTTATATATATTTTTCTCCTTATCTTATCTCCTTTCCTTACCTTTTCTCCCCTCTGTTTCATCCTTCCACCCTTTTTCTCATTTTACCTCTCTCACCCATGTACCCCACTCCCCACATCTACATCTGCCACAGCTTACCCTCTGATCTTAGTTTCTCTGCTGTTTGGCCTTTTACATCTTTTATTCTCTCTGGGGAGTGTACTCTTTTCCTTTGGTTTCTATGGCTCTTAGCACTCTTTTCCCTGGTTTCTGTGGCTATGGCTCCTTTTATTTCCTTGCCCTACAGTATAAATATCTCCCACTTTCTATGCCTTTTAGCTTTGACAAAGGGTCATCTCTCAAAATGTTAGCTCTTTTCTCTGCTGCCAGATCTGCTGAGATTTTCCAGCATTTTCTCTTTTAGCAACAACACAATGTTCATGGCATCTTGATTCGGCAAACATCTCAATGGACATTTAGATAACTATCCTTTCTGATGTGTATAGCTTTTTCAGAATTTGTTACATGATATCTTAAATTCAGCAATCTTTCCGATGAGATATTAAATTTTCTTGCTTGGATGGACATAAAGGATCCCATGACACTGTTTCAAAGAGGGACAGGGGCGTTATGTCTTGGCTAATATCCTATCCCCTGAACATGCAAGAAAACACATTATATGGTCATTGTTACGTGCCTATTGTCAGTGGGAGTTTGCTGCGGACAAATTGACTGTCCTATTTCCTACATTACCACAGTTTTATTTTAAAGTACTTAATTTAGTGTAAAGTACTTCAAATGTCCTGTGGTCATTAAAAGTGCTATATACCCCCGGAAGGGAAGGAGGGAATGGTGTGTTTCCTGGATCAGCTGGAATTCCCGAAGGTGGAGGAGCAGGAGAGGGCGGGACTGGGAGCACAGATTGAGATGGAGAAGGTGGTAAAGGGGATTGGGAGCATGCAGGCGGGGAAGGCCCCGGGACCGGATGGGTTCCCGGTGGAATTTTATAGGAAATATATGGACCTACTGGCCCCGCTCTTGACGAGAACCTTTAATGAGGCCAGGGAAAGGGGGAAGTTGCCCCCGACTATGTCGGAGGCGACGATATCGCTCATTTTGAAGAAGGAAAAAGACCCGCTGCAGTGTGGGTCCTACAGGCCCATTTCCCTTTTGAATGTAGATGCTAAGCTCCTGGCCAAGGTGATGGCGACGAGGATAGAGGATTGTGTCCCGGGGGTGGTCCACGAGGATCAAACTGGGTTCATTAAGGGGAGACAGCTGAACACAAACATACGGAGGCTGCTAGGGGTGATGATGATGCCCCCACCAGAGGGGGAGGCGGAGATAGTGGTGGCGATGGACGCCGAGCAAGCATTCGACAGAGTGGAGTGGGATTATCTGTGGGAAGTGTTGAGGAGATTTGGCTTTGGAGAAGGATTTATTGAATGGGTACAACTGCTATATAGGGCCCGGGTGGCAAGTGTGGTCACGAACAGGCAGAGGTCTGACTACTTCCGTCTTTATAGAGGGACGAGGCAGGGGTGTCCCCTGTCTCCGTTACTGTTTGCATTGGCGATTGAGCCCCTCGCCATAGCACTGAGGGGCTCCTCCAGGAAGTGGAGAGGAGTACTCGGGAGGAGAAGAACACCGGGTATCATTGTAAGCAGATGACTTATTGCTGTATGTTGCGGACCCGGTGGAGGGGATGCCAGAGATAATGCGGACACTCAGGGAGTTTGGGGAATTTCCGGGGTATAAATTGAATATGGGGAAGAGTGAGTTGTTTGTGGTGCATTCAGGGGAGCAGAGCAGGGGAATAGATGATCTACCGCTGAGGAAGGTAGCAAGAGATTTCCAGTACTTAGGGATTCAGATAGCCAGGAGTTGGGGAACCCTACATAGGCTTAATCTAACACGATTGGTGGAACAGATGGAGGAGGATTTTAAGAGATGGGACATGGTGCCCCTGTCACTGGTGGGTAGGGTTCAGGGGGTCAAAATGGTAGTCCTCCCGAGATTCCTTTTTGTGTTTCAGTGCCTCCCGGTGATGGTCACGAAGGCTTTTTTCAAGAAAATCGAGAAAAGTGTTATGAGTTTTGTGTGGGCTGGGAAGACCCCGAGAGTGAGGAGGGGTTTTTTGCAGCGTAGCAGGGAGAGGGGGGACTGGCACTACCGAGCTTAAGTGAGTACTATTGGGCCGCCAATATCTCAATGGTGTGTAAGTGGATGGGAGAAGGGGAGGGAGCGGCGTGGAAGAGATTAGAGATGGCGTCCTGCAAAGGAACCAGCCTACAAGCATTGGCGACGGCGCCATTGCCGTTCTCCCCGAAGAAATACACCACAAGTCCAGTGGTGGAGGCAACACTGAAAATTTGGGGGCAGTGGAGACGGCATAGGGGAATGACGGGAGCCTCGGTGCGGTCCCCGATAAGAAATAATCATAGGTTTGTCCCGGGGAGAATAGATGGGGGATTTAGAGCTTGGCAGAGAGCTGGGATTGTGCAACTGAGGGATCTGTTCTTAGACGGGTCGTTTGCGAGTCTGAGAGCGCTGACGGAAAAATATGGGTTGCCCCAAGGGAATGCATTTCGGTACATGCAACTGAGGGCTTTTGCGAGGCAACAGGTGAGGGAATTCCGCAGCTCCCGACGCAGGAGATTCAAGATAGTGATCTCGGGGACATGGGTGGGGGATGGTAGGGTGTCAGATATATACAGGGAAATGAGAGACAAGGGGGAGATCATGGTGGATGAGCTGAAAGGAAAATGGGAAGAAGAGCTGGGGGAAGAGATTGAAGAGGGGCTGTGGGCAGATGCCCTACGTAGGGTAAACTCTTCGTCCTCGTGCGCCAGGCTTAGCCTGATAAAATTCAAGGTTTTGCACAGGGCGCATATGATTGGAACAAGGCTCGGTAAATTTTTCGGGGTAGAGGATAGGTGTGGGAGATGCTCGAGGAGCCCAGCAAACCACACCCACATGTTTTGGTCATGTCCGGCACTGCAGGGGTTCTGGGTGGGGGGTGGCAAAGGTGATCTGCGAAGGTGGTGGGGGTCCGGGTCGAGCCAAGCTGGGGGTTGGCTATATTTGGGGTTGCAGAAGAGCCGGGAGTGCAGGAGGCGAGAGAGGCTGATGTTTTGGCCTTTGCGTCCCTAGTAGCCTGGCGAAGGATATTGCTTATGTGGAAGGAAGCCAAATCCCCGAGCGTGGAGACCTGGATAAACGACATGGCAGGGTTTATAAAACTAGAACGGATGAAGTTTGTACTAAGGGGTTCGGCTCAGGGGTTCACCTGGCGGTGGCAACCGTTCATTAACTACCTCGCAGAACGATAAAGGAAATGGGAAGGCAGCAGCAGCAACCCAGGGGGAGGGGAGGGAGGGCTCAGGGGGGAGGGAGGGCTCGGGGAGGGGAGGGGGGGGAGGAGGGGGGGAGGGAGGGCTCGGGGGGAAGGGAGGGGAGGGGGGGAGGGAGGGCTGGGGGGGAGGGTGAGGGGAGGGGGGGTGAGGGGAGGGGGGGTGGGAGGGAGAGCTGGGTGAGGGGAGGGGGGGTGGGAGGGAGAGCTGGGGGAGGGGAGGGGGGTGGGAGGGAGAGCTGGGGGGGGGAGAGGGAGAGCTCGGGGGGGGGTTTGGGGGGGAGGTGGGGAGGGGTTGGAGGGGAGGGGGTGGGGGGGGTGGAGGGGAGGGCTCGGGTGGGTCCTCGGGTGTTTTTGTATATATATTTGTACTTGGTTATGTATACTGGATTGTTTGATTTTATTATTTGGGAGAGTTATTATTTTTGCTATGGCAGTTGCCATTTAGTTTATATATTATTTATCTATTTGTTAAAAAACGGTCACTGTTATTCATATTGTTTTATTGTTGTAAAAAGGAAAAACCTTTGTATGGTTTTGTTTGGCCGAAAAATTTGAATAAAATATATATATTTTTTTAAAGTGCTATATAAATGCCAAGTCTTCTAAATTCTGTTTTTATTGGCTGGAAGTTCCACTGGATAGTGATGCACAACAAACACTTGCTGTTGAGTTGTATGTTTTTTTTTCTTTTAACAAGCAAGTAATATTAGAGTTTTTCCCTAAATGTCAGATAATTGCATATGTTCTTGGGGAGCTGCTTGAGATATACGTGACTCCGTTTGAAAGTTTATAGATGTTTGGTCCAATAGCTATTAACGGGTGGTACGATTGTTAGCAGTTTTGTATGGTTTAAGTTATTTATTGGTAGTTAAATACTGATCAAAGGCAAAGTGAAGCTTTGTCAATATTACAATTTGAATTAAAAGCATGGGATTTAAAAGTGCAATATCCTGAAAGCTGTTAGGATAAAGCAAACATCTATCTAAAGCTATATGCAGACTGTCAATATTCATTCATTCTGCAACCGTCATCAGCTCTCTGACCCTAATTAGATTAGTTCCCTGACTGAAGCTTGAATATTTTAACGTTTCTGAATTGTGGGTGTCTTGGACACATCTATTGCCCACACAGATTCTGTAAATGATAGTTACTTGATGTGTTTTTGTTTGTCATGCAAACTGAAGGTTAACTATAATTTAAAACAACAACAACAGTAGACAGAAGATTTTTACATTTCTGCATTCTGAAGCTTCATTCTGCTGATTCATTTGATAGAAAACATTTACTAGCCAGCAGTGAGCCGAGATTTGATGAATAATTCCATGATTGAGGCTAATTGGTCAACTCGAGAGTCACAAGTAGGTTGTGATTGCTCTATCAGGTGACTGTCTATGACTTCTTGTTTTCAGTAGGGCAGTTGAATTAGTTCAGTCTGATTTGCAATATAGTTTCGACACCGTTACTTCTAATGTTGCAAATGATTTGCTGATGCCTCAATATTTTTCTGGAGCTGTTCACCTTGTCTGCACAGAGCTAGTCAGAGAATATATCAGGTTTGCTGTCCTGGATTTGCAGACGCGTTTGTGTTCAGTACCTTTTGTCCACAAAGCTTAGCTGGGAGAACCTGCTTAAATTGGCTGGGCATATTTTGAGTCCCCATGTATTAGTTTAGTTGCATCCACCTTGGCTCCGTTTTGGCACTTGTTGTTGACTCTAAGGGAAATACCATTAGAGTTTGATTAGTTAACTCAATTTCCAAAATTCTGCTTGCCTTTAATGTGCAGTTGAATTTGCAATGACCATGGATTCATAAAGTGCCAAGTGTGATATCCCATTTCATTTTGGGATTAGCAGAAAACCGAATGAAAGGAGAAAGAAAATAGAAATACGTAGCTCCATCAGCTTCTGGAAACAGGTTAACCTTTTTGGATGTGATTCTTTGTGAATTCTCATAATCCTGTTGAATATAAATATAACCAGCTGTGTCTATGTAGAAAGACAAATAAATCTGTCCTTGGGGCTTTATCTCGCATACACAAATTGCTTTTACCTGATTTGGCACCTTTCCTCAATGTACAAATTATAATTGCTGATGCTACATTCCCTACGTGATATTCCCTGCTGTTCCGTTCTTATGGCATTAAAATTCTAAAGTAGGTTAAGATTTTTAAGATCCACATTTTAAATAAAACTGCCAAATTGATCCAGCCTGATTCCTTGAGGGAGTTCTTATTTTTTTATTATGTACCCCATCGTTTAATAGAGTTCCAAGTCTGATTCAATTCAAAACGCCTGTGGCGGTGTCCTCCTTCAATGCAAATTAAGTCTCTACCAAAATCACATCAGAATGGCCAAAAGGAATCCTGTTGGTAATAAGATTTATTGATGACTTAATAACGTGGTCTTTTTGTCATATTATTGAAGATTTGATGAGCATGGTG
This sequence comes from Scyliorhinus torazame, assembly GCF_047496885.1. Lineage (NCBI taxonomy): Eukaryota > Metazoa > Chordata > Chondrichthyes > Carcharhiniformes > Scyliorhinidae > Scyliorhinus > Scyliorhinus torazame. The sequence goes on along the minus strand of NC_092710.1, from coordinate 317,691,020 downwards.
TTGTTTCTAACCCTGGGTGAATTGCAGGTTACTTGATGTGTCGTACAAGGTGCTCCACAGTTCACCACCTATTTCTGATGTTGAATATTGTCTGATCTTAGCGGAGGTTGTGGGATCGTGCTGTGTGCCAATTGACTTTTGTTTCTTATAGTAGACATTACACTTCAAAAGTGCTTATTTTGTCTTTTTAACATGCTTTGAGACATCCTGAAAGATGCCCTATTGGCTTTTCACAGTAACTTCATTGCAGTGTTAATGTAAGCCTGCTTGTGACAAAGATTATTATTATTTCTGCCCAGGATGAATGGTTGGTTGACAGTATGTTCTCGGTTTTGAAAACAAAATAGGTGATCAGTTTTGAATGTTAAGTTATTAAGCTACACCACACCTATGCTTGGTTGTGGCTTGATCAGTGGAATTGTGCTGTTCAGAAACTAGGAGTTTGTGCTAAGATAATGGGAGGCGAAGTCTAGTCTTGTTGAAGTTCAGCAACAAAATACTATCACAAACTAGGGCAATAACCGCTGTATGTAAATGTTCATTAGAGCGCAGTCAGCATAAACTTTAATCTCTATTGAGTCAGCATGTTGGATGAGCAAATAATTGCAACAGCAGATAAAACAGCTATTAATAGTCATGTATTTGCCTATATTTTGTTTGCTTTCATTTCAATTAGGACAGCAACTGAGAGAAATTTGAACATTGATTACTGTGATTAGTCAGCAACCTCATTATCATGTCACGTGAATAGCAGAATGATAAAAGATTAACTTAATGGGTCTTATTCTCATTGAGCTGCAAACCGTATTTTTCTCTGAAGATCAGGCTTTTCAACAGAATTTTGATGAGCAGTATACACACGCATGCAGATCTTAAACACCCAATAGGTCTGTCCAATGTGTAGTGACTGTTGTGTATTAGACACAGCAGTCATTTAAGATGCGTGGTTTTGAAACAACTTTGCAATACATGATCAATTAATTACAGATGATTCAGGAAGAATGTTGGCCAGTACAAAAACAGCAACAGCTTGCATCTAACATAGTGCCTCTACTGTAGGAAAATGACCTTGGATAAAGAAAATTTACTGCTTTTCACCAAATGTCAAGGAACCCTGTAAAGCCCATCTGAAACACTAGACCAGACAGGTTTGTTCCCATCCATTTAATGGATAGCACTTTTGACAAAGCTGCACTAAGGTTTTCAGGCACTGGAGTGTGTCATGAACCTATGATTGTCTGAGGTGAGTATGTTCCCAAACTAGAAGGAAAGACTGAGGCTCTTTTGGGTGCAGCTGTAGTAGGAACTGACTACAGCAGAACACTACTGTCCTTTTCGCCCTGCCTTCAAATACAAAATGTAAAGGAATTGGAAAGGTACAGAGATTTACTAGGATGTTACCAGAGATAAGACCATAAGACATAGGAGCGGAGGTAAGGCCATTCGGCCCATCGAGTTCACTCCACCATTCAATCATGGCTGATTTCAACTCCATTTACCTGCTCTCTCCATAGCCCTTAATTCCTCGAGAAATCAAGAATTTATCAACTTCTGTCTGAAAGACACTCAACGTCCCGGCCTCCACCGCCCTCTGTGGCAATGAATTCCACAGACCCACCACTCTCTGGCTGAAGAAATTTCTCCTCATCTCTGTTCTAAAGTGACTCCCTTTTATTCTAAGGCTGTGCCCCCGGGTCCTAGTCTCCCCTGCTAATGGAAACAACTTCCCTACGTCCACCCTATCTAAGCCATTCATTATCTTGTGAAGTTTCTATTAGATCTCCCCTCAACCTCCTAAACTCCAATGAATATAATCCCAGGATCCTCAGACGTTCATTGTATGTTAGGCCTACCATTCCTGGGATCATCCGTGTGAATCTCCGCTGGACCCGCTCCAGTGCCAGTATGTCCTTCCTGAGGTGTGGGGCCCAAAATTGCTCACAGTATTCTAAATGGGGCCTAACTAATGCTTTATAAAGCTTCAGAAGTACATCCCTGCTTTTATATTCCAAGCCTCTTGAGATGAATGACAACATTGCATTTGCTTTCTTAATTACGGACTCAACCTGCAAGCTTACCTTTAGAGAATCCTGGACTAGGACTCCCAAGTCCCTTTGCACTTCAGCATTATGAATTTTGTCACCGTTTAGAAAATAGTCCATGCCTCTATTCTTTTTTCCAAAGTGCAAGACCTCGCACTTGCCCACGTTGAATTTCATCAGCCATTTCTTGGACCACTCTCCTAAACTGTCTAAATCTTTCTGGAGCCTCCCCACCTCCTCCATACTACCTGCCCCTCCACCTATCTTTGTATCATCGGCAAACTTAGCCAGAATGCCCCCAGTCCCGTCATCTAGATCGTTAATATATAAAGAGAACAGCTGTGGCCCCAACACTGAACCCTGCGGGACACCACTCGTCACCGGTTGCCATTCCGAAAAAGAACCTTTTATCCCAACTCTCTGCCTTCTGCCTGACAGCCAATCGTCAATCCATGTTAGTACCTTGCATCGAATACCATGGGCCCTTATTTTACTCAGCAGTCTCCCGTGAGGCACCTTATCAAAGGCCTTTTGGAAGTCAAGATAGATAACATCCATTGGCTCTCCTTGGTGTAACCTATTACATAACACTAAGTCCAGTATGGCCTGTTCCCTCATGGGATCCATCACAAGCTGTTCCAAAAAGCCCTCCTGTAAACATTCAATGAATTCCCTTTCCTTGGGTCCACTGGCAGCATTATTTACCCAGTCCACCTGCATATTGAAGTCCCCCATGATCACTGTGATCTTGCCTTTCTGACATGAACTCTCTATTTCGTGGTGCATTTTGTGCCCCAGGTCCTGACCACTGTTAGGAGGCCTGTACATAACTCCCATTATGGTTTTTTTGCCTTTGTGGTTCCTCAACTCTACCCACACAGACTCCACATCATCTGACCCTATGTCGTTTAGTGCTATTGATTTAATTTCATTCCTTTTTTAAAAAATATGTTTTATTGAAATTTTTTTCCCAAACAACAATTTTTCCCCTCTTACAAAGCAAACGCAACAATAACAATACAGAAATTTTTAACAATACACAAGTAACAAAACCCCTTTATCTTTGACCTAAACTAAACTAAACCCCCCCTCCCTCCCCCCCCCCCCCTTCCCCCTGGGTTGCTGCTGCTGGTCATCTGTCTTCCCTCTAACGTTCCCCTAGGTAGTCGAGAAATGGCTGCCACCGCCTGGTGAACCCTTGAGCCGATCCTCTCAGGGCAAACTTTATCTGCTCCAGTTTAATGAACCCCGCCATATCATTTACCCAGGCCTCCAGTCCGGGGGGTTTCGCCTCTTTCCACATGAGTAGGATCCTGCGCCGGGCTACTAGGGACGCAAAGGCCACAACGTCGGCCTCTTTCGCCTCCTGCACTCCCGGCTCTTCCGCAACTCCAAATAGAGCTAACCCCCAGCCTGGTTTGACCCGCGCCTTCACCACCCGCGAAATCACTCCCGTCACTCCCTTCCAATACCCTTCCAGTGCCGGGCACGCCCAAAACATATGTGCGTGGTTTGCCGGGCTCCCGCCACACCTCCCACATTTGTCCTCCACTCGAAAGAACCTGCTCAATCTTGCTCCCGTTATGTGTGCGCTATGTAGCACCTTAAATTGAATCAGGCTAAGCCTGGTGCATGAGGAAGAGGAATTTACCCTGCTTAGGGCATCAGCCCACATACCCTCCTCTATCTCCTCCCCTAGTTCTTCTTCCCACTTTCCTTTTAGTTCGCCCACCGATTCCTCCCCCTCTTCCCTCATCTCTCGGTAAATCTCTGACACCTTGCCCTCTCCGACCCACACCCCTGAAAGCACTCTGTCCTGTATCCCGTGTCGGGAGCAACGGAAATTCCCTCACCTGTTGTCTAGTAAACGCCCTCACCTGCATATATCTCAAGAAATTTCCCCGGGGCAACTTATACTTTTCCTCCAATGCTCCCAAGCTCGCAAAAGTCCCATCTATAAATAAATCTCCCACCCTCCTAATTCCCAACTGGTACCAGCTCTGAAATCCTCCATCCATTCTTCCTGGGGCGAACCTATGGTTGTTCCTGATTGGGGACCCCACCAGGGCTCCCTGCACCCCTCTCTGTCGCCTCCACTGTCCCCAGATATTCAATGTTGCCGCCACCACCGGGTTCGTGGTAATCTTTTTAGGTGAGATCGGTAGCGGCGCCGTCACCAGCGCCTCTAAACTCGTCCCTTTACAGGACTTTCTCTCCAGTCTTTTCCACGCCGCTCCCTCACCCTCCATCATCCATTTACGTATCATTGCCACATGGGCAATTACTATTGGGCCGCCAAAGTTCGGTAGTGCCAATCCTCCTCTGTCCCTACTACGCTGAAGGAACCCCCTCCTTACTCTCGGAACTTTCCCTGCCCACACGAAGCTCGTGATACTCCTGTCTATTTTATTGAAAAGGTCTTGGTGATTAGTATAGGGAGACATTGAAATACAAATAAGAACCTCGGGAGGACCATCATCTTAATTGCTTGCACCTTGCCCGCCAGCGATAGAGGCTGCATAGTCCTCCTCCATTTGTTCTACCAACCGTGTCAGATTAAGTCTGTGCAAGGTTCCCCAGCTCCTAGCGATCTGAATCCCCAGGTATCGGAAGTTTCTTTCCACTTTCCTTAGAGGCAAGCCTTCTATCTCTCTACTCTGGTCCCCTGGATGTATCACAAATAATTCACTCTTCCCCATGTTTAGCCTATACCCCGAGAATTCCCCGAACCCCCTCAAAATTCGCATAACCTCTATCATCCCCCCCCCCCCCCCCCCCCCGCTGGGTCCGACACGTATAACAATAGGTAATCCGCGTATAACGAGACTCGGTGTTTTTCTCGCCCTCTAATCACCCCTCTCCATTTCCTGGAGTCTCTCAACGCCATGGCCAGAGGTTCAATTACCAACGCGAACAACAATGGAGACAGCGGGCATCCCTGTCTTGTTCCCCTATATAGTCGGAAATACTCCGATCTATGTCGACCTGTAACTACGCTTGCCGTTGGAGCCCCATAAAGAAGTCTAACCCAGCTAATAAACCCGTTCCCAAACCTCCTTAACACTTCCCATAAATACTCCCACTCCACCCTATCAAATGCCTTCTCTGCGTCCATTGCCACCACTATCTCTGCCTCCCCCTCCACTGGGGGCATCATTATCACCCCTAATAGTCGTCGCACGTTAACATTCAGTTGTCTCCCTTTTACGAACCCTGTCTGGTCTTCGTGCACCACCCCCGGGACACAGTCCTCTATCCTCGATGCCAACAATTTGGCGTCCACGTTCAATAATGAAATGGATCTATAGGACCCGCACTGCAACGGATCTTTATCCCTCTTCAAAATTAACGATATCGTCGCCTCCGACATCGTCGGGGGTAGAGTCCCCCCTTTCCTGGCCCCATTGAACGTCCTCACCATCAACGGGGCCAACAAGTCCACATATTTTCTGTAATACTCCACCGGGAACCCGTCTGGTCCTGGGGCCTTCCCTGCTTGCATGCTTCCCAGTCCCTTAATAACCTTGTCAACCCCAATCGGTGCCCCCAGGCCTACCACCTCCTGCTCCTCCACTTTCGGGAACCTCATTTGGTCCAGGAACTGCCGCATCCCCTCCTCTCCCTCTGGGGGTTGAGACCTATACAGTTCCTCATTGAAGGTCTCGAACACCTCATTTATCTTTCCTGCCCTTCGCATCGTGTCTCCCCTTTCGTCTCTAATTCCTCCTATCTCCCTCGCTGCTGCCCTCTTTCGCAATTGATGAGCCAACAGGCGACTAGCCTTTTCCCCATATTCATACCTCCTCCCCTGTGCCTTCCTCCACAGTACCTCCTCCGCCTTTCTGGTGGTCAGAAGGTCAAATTCCGTCTGGAGTCGTCTCCTCTCCCTGTACAATTCCTCCTCCGGGGTCTCTGCAAATTCCCTATCCACCCTTAAAATCTCCCCCAGTAATCTTTCCCTTTCCTTGGCCTCTGTTTTCCTTTTGTGGGCCCCAAAGGAGATCAGCTCTCCTCTGACCACCGCTTTTAGTGCTTCCCATACCACTCCCACAGGGACCTCGCCGTCGTCATTGACCTCCAGGTATCTCTCAATACACCCCCGCACTCTTGCACACACTCCCTCATCCGCCATCAGTCCCACATCTAATCGCCAGAGTGTTCTCTGCTCCCTTTCCTCTCCTAATTCCAGGTCCACCCAATGTGGGGCATGATCCGAAACCGCTATGGCTGAGTACTCAACTTCTTCCACCCTAGAGATCAACGACCTTCCCAAAACAAAAAATCTATCCGGGAGTACACTTTATGGACATGGGAGAAGAAGGAAAACTCCCTAGCCCTAGGTCTAAGAAATCACCATGGATCCACTCCCCCCATTTGGTCCATAAACCCCTTAAGTTCCTTGGCCGCTGCCGGCCTTCTTCCGATCCTTGAGCTGGATCTATCTAGCCCCGGGTCCAGCACCGTATTAAAGTCCCCTCCTAAAATCAAGTTTCCTACCTCCAGGTCCGGTATACGCCCCAGCATCCGTCTCATAAATCCCGCATCGTCCCAGTTTGGGGCATACACATTAACCAACACGACCTCCATTCCCTCCAGCCTGCCACTCACCATTACATATCTACCTCCGCTATCTGCTACGATGTTCTTTGCTTCAAATGTTACCCGTTTCCCCACCAAAATGGCCACCCCTCTATTCTTTGCGTCCAGTCCTGAGTGGAACACCTGTCCCACCCATCCTTTCCTTAGCCTAACTTGGTCCGCCACCTTTAGGTGGGTCTCTTGGAGCATAACCACGTCTGCCCTTAGTCCTTTCAAATGCGCGAGCACTCGGGCCCTTTTTATCGGTCCATTACCTTCTCTAGGCCAGTCCCATATCCCGCCTCCGCGCTCCCGCTCGCTCCCCCAGCGTCGCACACCATCCCCGCCCACCCACTCTTTAGCCATTTCCTTTTGGATTTACGCAGCAGCAACCCAGTTGTCCCCCTCCCCCCCCCCCCCCCCCCGCTAGATCTCTTTCTCGCATGATTGCTCCCCCCATATTACTTCTGTAAGTCAGCTGACTTCAACTGACCCCGGCTACTCCTGCTCACTCCTCGACCCCCCCGTGTGGGGAACTCCCATCCGCCTTGCGCCTGTCTTCCCACCTTATTCTTTCTGGCGCAGGAACATCCCTTTACCTGACCCGCCTCTTATGGCGCAGCTCCCTTTCCCCTCCCACTCCCCTTCCCCATTCTCCAACTATGTCCCGTCTTTCCCCCCCTCACCGGCGCCCACATTTCCCCAATGTCTCCCCCCTTCCCAATTTACTTCTCAATTAACTTCAACCATAACATTAACAATAACATTTCCTGCAGCATCAGTCCCTCAGTTCCGATCCAATTTCTCTTCTTTGATGAAGGTCCATGCTTCCTCCGCCGTCTCAAAATAATGGTGTCTCTCCTGATACGTGACCCATAGTCTTGCCGGCTGCAGCATCCCGAACTTCACCTTCCTTTTATGCAACACCTCTTTGGCTCGGTTGAAGCTCGCCCTCCTTCTCGCCACCTCCGCACTCCAATCCTGGTATACCCGTACCACTGCATTCTCCCATCTGCTACTCCGCACCTTTTTAGCCCATCTCAGGACCTCTTCTCTATCCTTAAGGCAGTAAAATCGCACGATTATCGCCCTGGGTGGTTCTCCCGCTTTTGGTCTTCTCGCCGGAATCCGATTTGCCCACTCCACCTCCAAGGGGCCCGTAGAGGCCTCAGCACCCATCAGTGACCTCAGCATCGTACTTGCGTACGCTCCACAGTCCACTCCTTCCACACCCTCAGGGAGAACCAATATCCGAAGGTTCTTCCTTCGCGCTCCATTTTCTAGGGCTTCGATCCTTTCAGTACACTTTTTATGAAGTGCCTCGTGCGTCTGTGTCTCAACCGCCAGGCCCAGGATCTCGTCCTCAATATCTGTCACCTTCTGCTCCACCACGCGGAGCTCTGTCTCCTGGGTCTTTAATGTCTCCTTGAGCCCCTCAATTGCCTGTAGCAACGGGGTCAGCACCTCCCTCTTCAGCAGCTCCATGCACCGTCTCACAATTTCATCCTGCTCAGGCCCCCATGTCGCCTGCGCTTTCTCCGCCGCCATCTTGTACTTCTCTCTTTCTGACCCTTTGGTCGACGATTCCTCGCGCTGCAGCCGCCGCCGCTGGTTTTTTCCTCCTTCGTTTGTGGGGGGACTCCCTTCTCACACACCCCACACCGGGTTGCGTCGTCGAAGAATTCCCCGTTGGGGCTCTTAAAAGAGCCCGAAGGTCCGTCTGAGCTGGAGCCGCCAAAGCGTGCGGCTAGCTAGGCATCACCGCAACCGGAAGTCCCTTCAGTGGCCTTGATGAGGTCTTTTCACAGTTGTTCCCTCTGCTGCTAGAATTCACCTTTGATACAGGCCCTCAGGTCAGCTTGCAGCTTTAAGCTTGCCCTTCCCCCGCCTGCATGCTGGAAGAGGCCCTGTTTATCCTGCAGTTGCAGCCAAATCTTTTACTGTTTCTGCCGTGTCTGGCAACCCAGAGACCATACCCTTCCTGGGGGACACTGTCGGGGGAATATTGCAGCCTTCTTCCCACACCGGGAAATGTCAAACAAATGCCGTGGGGGCCCTGTAAAAGAGCCCAAAAGTCCGTTCCAAGCAGGAGCTGCCGAATATGCGACCTAGCTCTGCATAGCCGCACCCGGAAGTCCGATTTAATTTCATTCCTAATTAACAAGGCAACCCCGCCCCCTCTGCCCACCTCTCTGTCTTTTCGATAGGTTGTGAATCCCTGGATGTTTAAATGCCAGTCCTGAACCCCCTGCAACCATGTCTCTCTGATGCCTACCACATCATACCTGCCAGTCACAATCTGGGCCACAAGCTCATCTACCTTGTTCCGTACACTGCGCGCATTTAAATATAGCACCTTTAATTCTCTATTGACCGTCCCTTTTTGTTTTCTTAGTGTGGTGGACTTTGGTTTACTGAGCCTTTCCATACACTGTGTCATATTTTGTGGGATGGGGACTATCGTAACCTCTCCTGAGTTTTGTCTTTTCGTGCTTTTTTGTATTCCTAAGCAGCTCCGCTTCCAACTGATTACTTCACCTCTTGGTTCCCTGACTTTCCTTTCCCCCACAATCTTTAGTTTAAAGTCCTATTGACCACCCTATTTACTCTTTTCGCCAGAACACTGGTCCCAGCTTGGTTCAGGTGGAGACCATCCCAACGGTATAGGTCCCCCCTGTCCCAAAACTGATGCCAGTGTCCCATGAAAAGGAACCCCTCTTTCCCACACCACTCTTTCAGCCACGTGTTAACTTCCCTTATTCTTGCCTCCCTATGCCAATTTGCACGTGGCTCGGGCAGTAATCCGGAGATTATGACCCTTGAGGACCTGTTTTTTAATTTGAATCCTAGCTCTTTATAATCTCTAAACCGGTCCTCTTTCCTAGACTTGCCTATGTTGTTGGTACCGACATGGACCACAACAACTGGATCCTCCCCCTCCCTCTCCCCCTCCCTCTCCCCCTCCCTCTCCCCCTCCCTCTCCCCCTCCCTCTCCCCCTCCCTCTCCCCCTCCCTCTCCCCCTCCCTCTCCCCCTCCCTCTCCCCCTCCCCCTCCCCCTCCCCCTCCCCCTCCCCCTCCCCCTCCCCCTCCCCCTCCCCCTCCCTCTCCCCCTCCCTCTCCCCCTCCCTCTCCCCCTCCCTCTCCCCCTCCCTCTCCCCCTCCCTCTCCCCCTCCCCCTCCCCCTCCCCCTCCCCCTCCCTCTCCCCCTCCCTCTCCCCCTCCCTCTCCCCCTCCCTCTCCCCCTCCCCCTCCCCCTCCCTCTCCCTCTCCCTCTCCCTCTCCCTCTCCCTCTCCCTCTCCCTCTCCCTCTCCCTCTCCCTCTCCCTCTCCCTCTCCCTCTCCCTCTCCCTCTCCCTCTCCCTCTCCCTCTCCCTCTCCCTCTCCCTCTCCAGTATCCTTTCAAGCCGGTTAGAGATGTCCCGCTGTGTCTCCTTGACCTGCGCAATGCTTACTAATGTGCGCATTCTGTCTGTCTTTTATACAGACTTTAGGATGACTCACACTAAAACTTCAAAGAGAAGAATACAATGTGTACCTTTGTGCCCCTTAACAGGCCTCAGGTGACTGCCAGATAACTGCCTCTCAGCAATTAGGGTGGGGGCAGCTTCAGCCAATCAGACACTAATCTACACTGCACTTTTAACTGAAAAACAGCAAAATTAGATTAATCACTTACCTTTCCCAATTACCTCACTGCACCAAATTACCAAATTCTCATTCTGTCTGTCTCTCTCTCACTCAGGCTGTGTCTCCTTGACCTGCGCAATGCTTATAAGTTATGATAATTGGAAAAAGTCAGAACTTGTCATTCGAACTGAAACGGTTAAGAAATGACCTAATGGAGGTTTGCAAGATGATAAGAGATTGACAGAGTAGATAGAGAAAAAGTATTTCTCTGGTGAGTAGGTAAATAGATCTCTTTTGAGACCACTATCACCTAGGAGGACAAGGTTAGCAGACAGGTGAGAACACCTACCACTGGGAAGTTTCACTCCGAGCCACACCATCCTGACTTGGAACAATACCCGCTATTCCTTCACCATTGTTGGGTCGAATTCTTAGAGCTCCCTTCCTAACAGCAGTGTGGGTGTGCATATCCTACATGGATTCCAAGTGGCGGCTCATTATCTCCTTACGGGCAATTCGAGATGGGCAACAAATGCTAGTTTTGAAAGAATAAAATAAACTGGTATGAAACCAGATTAAGGGGAGCTCTTTTTTTTTTTTTGTTGCTGTGGTCTTTGAGTAAGATTGCAGAATTCGATTACCAAATTGTTCATTTTTCATCGAGAAAAATTTCTTGATACAGTTTCACGTGCGCTATTGTTGAGTTCTGCATCAAATATTTCACTTGTCGCCATCATGTCTTTAAATCGCAACACAAGGTATAAGAGCAGGTTGAAACACTGAGTGCATCAGTGACTGTATAGATGTTCAAGCTTCTGCAAGGTCAACCTAACATTAAATGAAATGCATTTGGGCAACTTAACCCAATTTCTGCTCTGAGAGTCCAAACACCCAACTGTCAACAATTCTCACTACAGGCACAAAGAGGGCTAATGTTAGGAGTGAAAATCTAGTTCTGGTATAATATGAGATTGAAGTTCAAGCATAGTGTTGAATTGAGGTTTTGTCCCGGACCATTTGCTGTTCGATCTGGGAGTGTTTAACATTAGCACAAGTTTGTTAAAGTGGAAGAATGTTTGCTCCACTACGCATGACCATTTAGAAAAATAGTTTCTTGGGTATCCGAGCTACTGCTACAAAAATGAACTATTTTGCAATCTTTAGCAAATAAACGGATGACAGACTGCAATGAAATAGTTAACTGTACAAACCTGTTACAGTAAGGAATGTTGGTGCAGCTCTGCTGAATTATGTTGTAATTTTTAATTTAAAGTTGTTAAAATCTAGAACAGCTTAAAAGAAACTCCAAACGTACAGTTGCTCACTTTCTGAACAAGTGGTTGATTGGCAGATGTAACAATTATCATGTAGTTTAAAAGGCTACTTGCTATAATTAATTGACTTTCTTTCTATAGCAAGTTCAATGTGCAACTGCACAAAATTCACCAGGATATTGTGAGATGCTATTATTGAAATGCTAATAGCTAGTGACACAAGGTGCTGGCATGTTGCACATTACTCATGATATGTGTAATTCAGGCACCATTATTTCTTTAGCGATAAATGGCCCATTATTTTGCTGTAGAAGGGATGAGGTACTGTATAAAAGCAGAAGTTTCTGGGTATGTTATCTTTTATTCCATGTATTAATAATATAAAATTCTTATTCTCTAACTTCCAAGTTGTGCCTCTTACCAAATACTTGCAGATAGGATGTATAATCATCTGGAAAGGAATCATTTGATTAGAGATAGTCAACACAGTTTTGTGAAGGGTAGGTCGTGCCTCACAAACCTTATTGAGTTCTTTGAGAAGGTGACCAAACAGGTGGATGAGGGTAAAGCAGTTGATGTGGTGTATATGGATTTCAGTAAAGCGTTTGATAAGGTTCCCCACGGTAGGCTACTGCAGAAAATACGGAGGCATGGGATTCAGGGTGATTTTGCAGTTTGGATCAGAAATTGGCTAGCTGGAAGAAGACAAAGGGTGGTAGTTGATGAGAAATGTTCAGACTGGAGTCCAGTTACTAGTGGTGTACCACAAGGATCTGTTTTGGGGCCACTGCTGTTTTGTCATTTTTATAAATGACCTGGAGGAGGACGTAGAAGGATGGGTGAGTAAATTTGCAGATGACACTAAAGTCGGTGGAGTTGTGGACAGTGCGGAAGGATGTTACAAGTTACAAAGGGACATAGATAAGCTGCAGCGCTGGGCTGAGAGGTGGCAAATGGAGTTTAATGCAGAAAAGTGTGAGATGATTCATTTTGGAAGGAATAACAGGAAGACAGAGTACTGGGCTAATGGTAATATTGCCTGGTATGGAGGGAAGATCTTATGAGGAAAGGCAGAGGGACTTGAGGCTGTTTTCGTTAGAGCGAAGAAGGTTAAGAGGTGACTTAATTGAGGCATACAAGATGATCAGAGGATTGGATAGGGTGCAGTGCTAACCCACTGCGCCACCGTGCTGCCTCCTGACGTGAGATTTTGGTAGAAGTCTACCGGGAATCCATCTGGCCCCGGTGGCTTACCTGCATGCATGGAGTGATACTTCTCCCAGTTATAGTGGCGCTTCTTGGCCCCATCTCTTCTCTTCTCCCCTCCCGACCGGCATATCTATACCATTGAGAACCTGCTTCAACCCTGACTCCCATCGGGGGGCTCTGAGATGTACTGCTTTCGGTAGAAGGTCGCAAAATCTTTGTTGACTCTTTCCGCGTGGCGACTAGCCTGCTGTTGCTGTCCCTAACCTGAGCTATTTCATAGGAACATAGAACCCCTGGTGGCTGCCTGCTTTCTCGGCTGGTGAGTCAGCATGTGGCTGGCTATGGGCGGCACGGTAGCACAATTGTTAGCACTGTTGCTTCACAGCGCCAGGGACCCAGGTTAGATTTCCGGCTTGGGTCACTGTCTGTGCGGAGTCTGCACGCTCTCTACTGCGTGGGTTTCCTCCAGGTGCTCTGGTTTCCTCCCTCAAGTCTCAAGAATTTCTGAATTTTCCGAACAGGTGCCAGAGTGTGGCGACTAGGGGCTTTTCATAGTAACGTCATTGCAGTTAATGTATGCCTACTTGTGACACTAATAAAGAGTATTATTATTATTGTCTGTGTTCATAGAAGGCCCCCCGTGTCTGGTGGAACTGGTGTACTGCTTTCCCCGTGGAGAGCAGGTCAAAGTCCATTTTTAGCTGCTTCCTCTCCGCCACTAGCTCTACGGTTGGGCCCGTGGAGTACCGCCAATCTGCCTCCAGTATGGAGTCGACCAGCTCTTGCCTGCCACCTTCGCCTTCCTATCTGTGCGCCTTGTATGCAATAATTTCACATCACTGCCTTCAGCGCCTTCCAGAATGTGAAGGGTGAGATTTCACCATTTTGGTTGTTGGTAATATACCTGTCGATGGCCTGTGATATCCGTTCGTAGAAAGCCTTATTAGCTAGGAGGGCCTCTCCAGCCTCTCATCCACGCGATATGGAGCGTGGTCGGAGATTGCGATAGCAGAGTATTCCGCTCCCATTATCCCTGGAAGCACTGCTTTCTCCACTATAAAGATGTCGATGCTGGTGGAGACACTGTGTACCTCGGAGAAGGAGAACTCCTCCCCTGGCTGTGTGAACCTCCATGGGTCCACTGCTCCCATCTGTTCCATGAACATGCCCAGTTCCTTTGCCTGTTTGACTTTTCTGCCTCCCCCCCCCCCCCCACTTTTCTGCCCCCCCCCCCTCCACACACACACATTGTGATGAGTTGGGGTGTGTCTATAGCGGGGATTTGGGGCATGGTCTTTTTCATGATTTCCACGTTAGCCCAGTTGGGACCATACACGTTTACAAGGGCCACTGACATCACTAACCATGATGTACCATTTACCTTGGTCCATAACCGTCCTTGTCGCTGTGAATGCTGTCCGCTTATTGAGCAGTATGGCCAACCCACATAGCCCTTGTCCTGCAGCACGAATGGTAAGCCTGTTCCACCCAGCTCGCTCTTACCTACAGTCGGCACTTCCCCTCGGGTGGGTTCCACCCAGATCTTTCTTACCTGCAGTTAGCCCCTCTGCTTTCACCCTTGGTCCGCTCCAGGTCTGCCCCAGTGTTTTGGTACACCCGGATTGAGTGTCCGTCCCAATTACAGGACCTTGTATGTCTTGTCCCGTTTAGGATCCCGGCCTTGGTACCGGTGCAGTTTTGAAATGATGGCCCGCGGTTCTTCCCCGGCCTTGGGCTTTGGCCGGAGTGACTGGTGGGCTCTGTCCAGGTCTGGTGGTTTGGGGAAGCTTTCCCTTCCAACCAGTTTGCCTAGCATCTGGGCCATGTACTCTGTAGGGTTCCTGCCCTCGGTTTCCTCCAGTAGGCCCACAATGTGGAGGTTCTGGTGGCAGGACCAATTTTCTTGGTCCTCGACCTTTCCCCTTCGTGTCCCTTGTGTCACCACCAACCTTGCCATCTCTGACTCTATCGGCTGGTGGGTCGCAGCCTTCTCCAGCTCTCTGATCGTCGCTTCCTGCGTCTCGAGCTGCCTTTCAGTCTTTTCTAACGCCGCTTGCAGGGTGACCAGTGCCGTTGCTACCCCAACTTTCACCCGTGCCATCATTCTAGTTTGGTCGCATCCTTGAGCTCTTGCTGTTCCTGCAATAGAAATTCCCTTCATTCGTTTATCAGGAGGGAGCCTGGCGTATGATCCGGCATTCCTTCCCACTCTGGTGTGGCCGGGACCTCGTCGCCCCATGTGTCTGCCGTCACCCTGATCCTTCTGGCTCTTACTGCCATTGCCATCTCTATACTCCTAGGGTTGCTGCTGCATGGCATGTGGTATTGGAGGAGAGTAAGGGTTTTTGTCCCTGGATTTAGGGGCTATTTGGAGTAAAAAGTGCCTAAACTTCAATTTCCAAGAGGAGGGCCATTTTTCGTGCATCCGCTCAGCACATCCCAGCCTCCGGAAGTCTCCTCATACATTTTTTCAACCTGTCGTTTGCACCGATGTGTACCACGACCACTGGCTGTTCACCATCCTCCCCTCCAGAATGTCCTGCAGCTGCTCTGAGACATCCTTAACCCCCATGGCAGGTTGATGGAAAAAGTGAAGTTGTATAGGGTTCAGGGTGTACTAGCTAGATGGATAAAGATCTGGCTGGGCAACAGGAGACAGAGAGTAGTGGTGGAAGGGAGTGTCTCAAAATGGATAAAGGTGACTTGTGGTGTTCCACAGGGATCCGTGCTCGGACCACTGTTGTTTGTGATATACATAAATGATCTGGACGAAGGTATAGGTGGTCTGATTAGCAAGTTTGCAGATGATACTAAGATTGGTGGAGTTGCAGATAGCGAGGAGGACTGTCAGAGAATGCAGCAAAATATAAACAGATTGGAGAGTTGGGCAGAGAAATGGCAGATGGAGTTCAATCCAGGCAAATGCGAGGTGATGCATTTTGGAAGATCTAATTCAAGAGCGGACTATACGGTCAATGGAAGAGTCCTGGGGAAAATTGATGTACAGAGAGATCTGGGAGTTCAGGTCCATTGTACCCTGAAGGTGGTAACGCAGGTCGATAGAGTGGTCAAGAAGGCATACAGCTTCTTCGGACGGGGTATTGAGTACAAGAGTCGGCAGGTCATGTTACAGTTGTGTAAGACTTTGGTTAGGCCACATTTGGAATACTGCGTGCAGTTCTGGTCGCCACATTACCAGAAGGATGTGGATGCTTTAGAGAGGGTGCAGAGGAGGGTCACCAGGATGTTGCCTGGTATGGAGGGTGCAAGCTATGAAGAAAGGTTGAGTAGATTAGGATTGTTTTCGTTGGAAAGACGGAGGTTGAGGGGGGACCTGATTGAGGTCTACAAAATTATGAGAGCTATGGACAGGGTGGATAGCAACAAGCTTTTTCCAAGAGTGGGGGTGTCAATTACAAGGGGTCACGATTTCAAGGTGAAGGGGAAAGTTTAAGGGAGATGTGTGTGGAAAGTTTTTTACGCAGAGGGTGGTGTGTCCCTGGAACGCTTTGCCAGCGGAGGTGGTAGAGGCGGGCACAATAGCATCATTTAAGATGCATCTCGACAGATATATGAACGGGCGGGGAACAGAGGGAAGTAGATCCTTGGAAAATAGAAGACCGGTTTGGATAAAGGATCTGGATCGGAGCAGGCTGGGAGGGCCGAAGGGCCTGTTCTTTGTTCTCACACCAGGAAGGCAACATACCATCCTGGAGGCTCGATTGCAGCCACAGAGCCTATCAATTCCCTGTACAATTTGGCAGGGGAATGGCCACAGGAGATTCCTGCACTGCCTGCCTAGTCCTCTTGTTCTGCTTGGTGGTCACCTATTCCCTTCCTGCTCTGACCACCTCCCTATACATGCTATCTACAGAGCCAGAAAGACTGTCCTTTTTAATTCTGAAACTCTGCTTGTCTGTTGTAGACTAAATTAATTGAAAGTGGTGAGTTGAGATGGAAATAAGAGCATTGAGGTTGATGGGCGAGATGGTGGGAAAATGGTCAATGTATCTTCCAGAATGTTTGTTTTTAATACGTTATCAAAAGTCAACATTGAAATTATTGCAACGTTTTCTGCACAGTTCTTTAGTTTGCCTCTGTGAATCTGTTTCAAAATGTGATCAACTTCAACTAATAAATGACAAAATCTGTAAATCCTATTTTCTTTGTGGTGAGGGATTTTGCCATCCTGAGGAGATGCAAGTTTATTTTTTAAAGTTGAGTGTTGTGATTATGTTCTGTTCATAACTCATTTTGCCTTTTCTCTGAAGTTAATTTCTTCAAATTTGTTGTACTTTTAACAATTCAATCTTCATTAAAACCAACACATCTGTTCAGGAAACATGGTGGTAAATATTACAGTTGTGCTAGGTAATCAGCTTGGGGGCTGGTTTAGCTCAGTTGGTTGTACAGTTGGTTTGTAATGCAGAGCGAGGCCAGCAGTGTGGGTTCAATTCTCGTACCGGCTGAGGTTATTCATGAAGGCCCTGCCATCTCAACCTTGCCCCTCGCCTCAGTCACCATCTGTCAGCTCTCCCCCTCGAAAGAGAAAGCAGCCTGCGGTTATCTGGGACTGTGCTGACTTTAATCAGTTTGGCGAGGCCTGTTCACGTGATGGATTATCGTTTGTACTTTCCTCTCCTTTCACTTATTTAGTTTCCTGAATAAGTAATGAATTCATTGAATAATGCAGCAAAGAAAGAGACCATTTGGCCCATTTGTGAGAGTGCTGGTTCTTTTGAAGAGTGAGTCAGTTCTCCCCATAACCTTGCAATCCTTGTTTCCTGCAAGTCTTTATCGAGTTTTTTTTTTGAGGACTTTAACATTAACATGCAGACTCCACACAAGACAGTGGCCCAAGCGGGAATCGAACCCCAGGACCCTGGGGCTATGAAGTAATGTGCTAACCACTGTGCTACTGTGCTGCCCACTCTTTCTGCTAGTGCCTTCATCTCAAGTTTTGTGTCATCTCTCAAAACCTGATTGACTGCCGATGGACACACTGCAGTGAAATATTGTCCGTTTTCTAATAGTTCTCAGGGTGAAAGGCTTTGCAAGAGTAAAGATTTAGAATTTCTCCATGTAGTTCTGTAAATTGAAGCTCTGTGAAATCTGACTGGTTTTGTTATTTTGTCTTGCCTGGTGCCGGGTAGACAACACCAGCTATTAACATAACTCAGCTAATGATGCAGCAGCTGTCTGCATCAATATTGCAAAATAATAATTGCAGATTAATCCCGACCTGAGATTGGTAGTGATTTGGTTCTCTTTTCTATCTTCAGCATTCAGACTGTCAGTATTTACAATACATTTTTTGAGTATTTTTATAAAGTTTCTTTTGGTATTTTGTGGATAGTTATAAATTTCTATCGGTTTAAATCTGTAGTGCGTTCAACAATGAAGCATATTGTTCCCCCTTGTTTGGCCTGGTGTTTAACGTTTGTTTTAGTTTTTCAACCACCATTTTTTTCTTCCCCGTCTTGTGCACCATCTGTGGCCAGGCTGCAGTTTCAAATTCGTCAGTGTGCATTCTTTTTCCCTGTTGCATTCTCAGTTGGCAAAAGCTGCCTATGGTCAATTCCTTCTGTTTCTTGAAGCAGTGGCTACATCAACGAAGAAAAAGGACTTCCAAATGCTTGGACACGCATTCCAACCTGGCTGTGCAGCATAAACGCAATACTGGTTAATTGAATGCAGTTTCTTCACTTTAAAGTGTGAAATCTAACTTGCAAACTGCAGAATATGATTCGGAAGAGAAAATGTGAAGTAGAAAGTGACGTTTCTTTTTCATTATGCTCATCACCAAAGCCAAATACCTATCATATCTGTCTTGTTTGTAACTCTTGAATATCATGAAACAGACCGTTCAGGCACATTTCCCTCCCACACTTTCTCCAAAAGTAAACTTTTTCTTTGGCAATTTTTAACAACCAATGAATTTAAGGGACCATCCTGTGTCCTGAAAGTATTGAAATAAGCCCCCTTGCCCCTATGCCATATCACAAAATGACTGAGCCCTGGCACTTTTTATTTACCATAGATTTGACTAGTCCTGAAACTGATTAAATACGAAGTGGAATAAAAACAAAATGCTGGAGACACTCACCAGGCCTGGCAGCATCTGTGGAGAGAGAAACAGAGTTACGTTGAGTCCATATGATTCTTCGACAGCGCTGCTCTGAAGGAGAGGCATACAGACGTGAAACATTAATTCCATTCCTCTCTCCACAGATGCTGTCAGGCCTGCTGGGTTTTCCACCATTTTCTGTTACCTCCGATTTCCAGCATCTGCAATATTTTGCTTTTATTTTAGGAAATATAAAGCCTTTTATATCGCAGAGAATTTAGTAACATCAAAAGTTCGGTTAAAAATCAGATGGTGTGTTTTCTTTCACACTGCCATCCATTTCTCATTTCTCTTTATCCATTTTCACCATAAATATTTTAACTGGAGATTTCACATTTAATACGATATGATGAAGATATCTTGACACTGGCAGTATGGCACACCTATGTCAATTAGCTAGAGAAGAATCTAGCGAAGAGTTAATTAACCCCTTTCTAAAATATGGGAGGATAAAATGGCTGATCCAGCAGTATTACATTTAAACATGGGCATTAATATTATCTGCTGCCTTCTAGAGATATGATGATGTGTGCATGTGTTTTCTTTTTTTTCATATAAATATTTTATTGAAAATTTTTGGTCAACCAACACAGTACATTGTGCATCCTTTACACAATATTACAACAACACAAATAACAATGACCTATTTTATAAACAAAAAATGAATAAATAATAAATAACAAAAATGAAAACTAACCCTAATTGGCAACTGCCTTATCACAAGTAACACTCTCCAAAAATATAATTTAACAGTCCAATATATAATTATCTGTAGCAGCGACCTATACATATTATACAGTATATATTAACAACCCTGAGAGTCCTTCTGGTTCCTCCTCCCCCTCCACCCCCCCCCCTCCCCCGATCCTGGGCTGCTGCTGCTGCCTTTTTTCCATTCCATCTATCTTTCTGCGAGGTATTCGACGAACGGTTGCCACCGCCTGGTGAACCCTTGAGCCGACCCCCTTAGAACGAACTTAATCCGCTCTAGCTTTATAAACCCTGCCATGTCATTTACCCAGGTCTCCACCCCCGGGGGCTTGGCTTCTTTCCACATTAACAATATCCTGCGCCGGGCTACTAGGGACGCAAAGGCCAAAACATCGGCCTCTCTCGCCTCCTGCACTCCCGGCTCTTGTGCAACCCCAAATATAGCCAACCCCCCCAGCTTGGTTCGACCCGAACCCCCACTACTTTTGAAAGCACCTTTGTCACCCCCATCCAAAACCCCTGTACTCCGGGCATGACCAAAACATATGGGTACGATTCGCTGGGCTTCTCGAGCACCTCGCACACCTATCCTCCACCCCAAAAAATTTACTGAGCCGTGCTCCAGTCATATGCGCCCTGTGTAATACCTTAAACTGAATCAGGCTTAACCTGGCGCACGAGGACGACGAGTTTACCCTGCTTAGGGCATCTGCCCACAGCCCCTCCTCGATCTCCTCCCCCATCTCTTCTTCCCATTTCCCTTTTAGTTCATCTACCATAGTCTCCCCTTCGTCCCTCATTTCCCTATATATATCTGACACCTTACCATCCCCCACCCATGTCTTTGAGATCACTCTGTCCTGCACCTCTTCTGTCGGGAGCTGCAGGAATTCCCTCACCTGTTGCCTCGCAAAAACCCTCAGTTGCATATACCTGAATGCATTCCTTTGGGGCAATATTTCTCGGTCAGCGCTCCCAGACTCGCGAACTTCCCATCCACAAACAGATCTTTCAGTTGTGTTATTCCTGCTCTTTGCCACATTCCATATCCCCCATCCATTCCCCCCGGGGCAAACCTATGGTTGTTTCTTATCGGGGACCCCCCCAAGGCTCCAGTCTTTCCCCTATGCCGTCTCCACTGTCCCCAAATCTTCAGTGTAGCCACCACCACCGGGCTTGTGGTGTAGTTCCTCGGTGAGAACGGCAATGGGGCTGTCACCATAGCCTGTAGGCTAGTCCTCCTACAGGACGCCCTCTCTAATCTCTTCCACGCCGCTCCCTCCTCCTCTCCCATCCACTTACTCACCATTGAAATATTAGCGGCCCAATAATACTCACTTAGGCTCGGTAGTGCCAGCCCCCCCTATCCCTGCTACGCTGTAAGAATCCCTTCCTCACTCTCGGGGTCTTCCCGGCCCACACACAACCCATGATGCTCTTTTCAATCCTTTTATAAAAAAAAAGCCTTCGTGATCACCACCGGGAGGCACTGAAACACAAAGAGGAATCTCGGGAGGACCACCACCTTAACCGCCTGCACCCTCCCTGCCAGTGACAGGGATACCATATCCCATCTCTTGAAATCCTCCTCCATTTGTTCCACCAACCGCGTTAAATTTAACCTATGCAATATGCCCCAATTCTTGGCTATCTGGATCCCCAGGTAACGAAAGTCCCTTGTTACCTTCCTCAACGGTAGGTCCTCTATTTCTCTACTCTGCTCCCCTGGATGCACCACAAACAACTCACTTTTCCCCATGTTCAATTTATACCCTGAAAAATCCCCAAACTCCCCAAGTATCCGCATTATTACTGGCATCCCCTCCGCCGGGTCTGCCACAAAGATACCCGGTGCTCTTCTCCTCCTCTAAGTACTCCCCTCCACTTCTTGGTACCCCTCAACGCTATCGCCAGGGGCTCAATCGCCAGTGCAAACAATAATGGGGACAGAGGGCATCCCTGCCTTGTCCCTCTATGGAGCCGAAAATATGCAGATCCCCGTCCATTCGTGACCACGCTCGCCATCGGGGCCCTATACAACAGCTGCACCCATCTAACATATCCCTCTCCAAAACCAAATCTCCTCAACACCTCCCACAAATAATCCCACTCCACTCTATCAAATGCTTTCTCGGCATCCATCGCCACTACTATCTCCGTTTCCCCCTCTGGTGGGGCCATCATCATTACCCCTAACAGCCTCCGTATATTCGTGTTCAGCTGTCTCCCCTTCACAAACCCAGTTTGGTCCTCGTGGACCACCCCCGGGACACATTCCTCTATTCTCATTGCCATTACCTTGGCCAGGATCTTGGCATCTACATTTAGGAGGGAAATAGGTCTATAGGACCCGCATTGTAGCGGGTCCTTTTCCTTCTTTAAGAGAAGCGATATCATTGCTTCAGACATAGTCGGGGGCAGTTGTCCCCTTTCCTTTGCCTCATTAAAGGTCCTCGTCAATACCGGGGCGAGCAAGTCCCCATATTTTCTATAGAATTCGACTGGGAATCCATCCGGTCCCGGGGCCTTTCCCGTCTGCATGCTCCTAATTCCTTTCACCACTTCTTCTACCTCGATCTGTGCTCCCAGTCCCACCCTTTCCTGCTCTTCCACCGTGGGAAATTCCAGCCGATCCAAGAAGCCCATCATTCTCTCCCTCCCACCCGGGGGTTGAGCTTCATATAATTTTTTATAAAATGTCTTGAACACTCCATTCACTCTCTCTGCTCCCCGCTCCATCTCTCCTTCCTCATCCCTCACTCCCCCTATTTCCCTCGCTGCTCCCCTTTTCCTCAATTGGTGTGCCAGCAACCTGCTCGCCTTCTCCCCATATTCGTACTGTACACCCTGTGCCTTCCTCCATTGTGCCTCTGCAGTGCCCGTAGTCAGCAAGTCAAATTCTACATGTAGCCTTTGCCTTTCCCTGTACAGTCCCTCCTCCGGTGCTTCCGCATATTGTCTGTCCACCCTCAAAAGTTCTTGCAGCAACCGCTCCCGTTCCTTACTCTCCTGCTTCCCTTTATGTGCCCTTATTGATATCAGCTCCCCTCTAACCACCGCCTTCAACGCCTCCCAGACCACTCCCACCTGGACCTCCCCATTATCATTGAGTTCCAAGTACTTTTCAATGCACCCCCTCACCCTTAGACACCCCCCATCATCTGCCATTAGTCCCATGTCCATTCTCCAGGGTGGGCGCCCTCCTGTTTCCTCCCCTATCTCCAAGTCTACCCAGTGGGGAGCGTGATCCGAAATGGCTATAGCCGTATACTCCGTTCCCCTCACCTTCGGGATCAACGCCCTTCCCAGCACAAAAAAGTCTATTCGCGTGTAGACTTTATGGACATAGGAGAAAAACGAGAACTCCTTACTCCTGGGTCTGCTAAAGCTCCACGGGTCTACACCTCCCATCTGCTCCATGAAATCTTTAAATACCTTGGCTGCTGCCGGCCTCCTTCCAGTCTTGGACTTCGACCTATCCAGCCCTGGTTCCAACACCGTATTAAAATCTCCCCCCATTATCAGCTTTCCCATCTCTAGGTCCGGAATGCGTCCTAGCATCTGCCTCATAAAATTGGCATCATCCCAGTTCGGGGCATATACGTTTACCAAAACCACCGTCTCCCCCTGTAGTTTGCCACTCACCATCACGTATCTGCCCCCGTTATCCGCCACTATAGTCCTTGCCTCGAACATTACCCGCTTCCCCACTAATATAGCCACCCCCCTGTTTTTCGCATCTAGCCCCGAATGGAACACCTGCCCCACCATCCTTTGCGTAGCCTAACCTGGTCTATCAGTTTCAGGTGCGTTTCCTGTAACGTAACCACATCTGCCCCCGTCTCTCTCCCCCCCCCCCCCCCGTCTCTCTCCCCCCCGTCTCTCTCCCCCCCCCCCCCCCCCGGTCTCTCTCCCCCCCCCCCCGTCTCTCTTCCCCCCCCCCCCCCCCCCCCCCTCCTCCTCTCACCCTGTGTCCCCCCCCCCCCCGGACTCTTCTCTTCCCCCCGTCACTCCCGCTCCGTCCTCCGTCACCCCCCTCCCCACATCCGTCCGGCTCTCCCGCACGTCCGACTCTCCGTCCGCCCGGCTCCCCCCCGGTGTCTCCTCTCTTTCTCTCTCTCTCTCTCTCTCTCTTCCCCCCCCCCCCCCCCGTCTCTCTCTCTCTTCCCCCCCCCCGTCTCTCTCTCTCTTCCCCCCACCCCCCAGTGTCTCTCTCTTCCCCCCCTCTCTCTCTCTTCCCCCCCCCTCTCTCTCTCTTCCCCCCCCTCCCCGTCTCTTCCCCTCCCTGTCTCTCTCTCCTCCCCGTCTCTCTCCCCCCTCCTCTCTCTTTTCCCCCCCACCCCGTCTCTCTTTCCCCCCACCCCGTCTCTCTTTCCCCCCCCCACCCCGTCTCTCTTCCCCGCACCCCGTCTCTCTTCCCCCCCACCCCGTCTCTCTACCCCCCCCACCCCGTCTCTCTTCCCCCCCACCCCGTCTCTCTCCCCCCCCCGTCTCTTCCCCCCCCCCGTCTCTCCCCCCCCCCCGTCTCTCTCCCCCCCGTCTCTCTCCCCCCCGTCTCTCCCCCCCCCCCCCCGTCTCTCTCCCCCCCCCGTCTCTCTCCCCCCCCCGTCTCTTTCCCCCCCCGTCTCTTTCCCCCCCCGTCTCTCCCCCCCCGTCTCTCCCCCCGCCTCTCCCCCCGTCTCTCCCCCCCGTCTCTCCCCCCCCCGTCTCTCTCTCCCCCCCCTCCTCTCTCTTTCCCCCCCCACCCCGTCTCTCTTTCCCCCCCACCCCGTCTCTCTTTCCCCCCCACCCCGTCTCTCTTCCCCCCCCACCCCGTCTCTCTTCCCTGCACCCCGTCTCTCTTCCCCCCCACCCCGTCTCTCTTCCCCCCCACCCCGTCTCTCTACCCCCCCACCCCGTCTCTCTACCCCCCCACCCCGTCTCTCTTCCCCCCCACCCCGTCTCTCTCCCCCCCCGTCTCTTCCCCCCCCGTCTCTTCCCCCCCCGTCTCTCCCCCCCCCCCGTCTCTCCCCCCCCCCCGTCTCTCTCCCCCCCCGTCTCTCCCCCCCCCGTCTCTCTCCTCCCCCCCCCCCCCCCCGTCTCTTCCCCCCCCCGTCTCTTCCCCCCCCCGTCTCTTCCCCCCCCCCGTCTCTCCCCCCCCGTCTCTCCCCCCCCGTCTCTCCCCCCCCGTCTCTCCCCCCGTCTCTCCCCCCCCGTCTCTCCCCCCCCCCGTCTCTCTCTCCCCCCCCCCGTCTCTCTCCCCCCCCCCCCCGTCTCTCCCCCCCCCCCCGTCTCTCTTTT
The DNA here is from genome assembly GCF_047496885.1 of Scyliorhinus torazame. Classification (NCBI taxonomy): domain Eukaryota; kingdom Metazoa; phylum Chordata; class Chondrichthyes; order Carcharhiniformes; family Scyliorhinidae; genus Scyliorhinus; species Scyliorhinus torazame. The sequence continues at coordinate 317,666,171 of NC_092710.1, read as the reverse complement.
CCCCCCCCCCGTCTCTCTTCCCCCCCCCCGTCTCTCTTCCCCCCCCCCCGTCTCTCTTCCCCCCCCCGTCTCTCTTCCCCCCCCCGTCTCTCTTCCCCCCCCCCGTCTCTCTTCCCCCCCCCGTCTCTCTTCCCCCCCCGTCTCTCTCCCCCCCCCCCCGTCTCTCTCCCCCCCCCCCGTCTCTCTCCCCCCCCGGTCTCTCTCCCCCCCGTCTCTCTTCCCCCCCCGTCTCTCTTCCCCCCCCCCCCCGTCTCTCTTCCCCCCCCCCATCTCTCTCCCCCCCCCGTCTCTCTCCCCCCCCCCCCCCCCGTCTCTCGTCTCTCTCCCCCCCCGTCTCTCTCCCCCCCCGTCTCTCTCCCCCCCGTCTCTCTCCCCCCCGTCTCTCTTTCCCCCCCCCCGTCTCTCTTTCCCCACCCCCGTCTCTCCCCCCCCCCGTCTCTCTTCCCCCCCCCGTCTCTCTTTCCCCCCCCCCCGTCTCTCCCCCCCCCCCCCCCGGCTCTCTTCCCCCCCCCTGTCTCTCTCCCCCCCCCCCGTCTCTTCCCCCCCCCCCCCGTCTCTCCCCCCCGTCTCTCCCCCCCGTCTCTCCCCCCCGTCTCTCCCCCCCGTCTCTCCCCCCCCGTCTCTCCCCCCCCGTCTCTCCCCCCCGTCTCTCCCCCCCGTCTCTCCCCCCCGTCTCTCCCCCCCGTCTCTCCCCCCCGTCTCTCCCCCCCGTCTCTCCCCCCCGTCTCTCCCCCCCCGTCTCTCCCCCCCGTCTCTCCCCCCCGTCTCTCCCCCCCGTCTCTCCCCCCCGTCTCTCCCCCCCGTCTCTCCCCCCCCCGTCTCTCCCCCCCCCCCGTCTCTCTCTCCCCCCCCCCCGTCTCTCTCTCCCCCCCCCCCCGTCTCTCTCTCCCCCCCCCCGTCTCTCTCCCCCCCCCGTCTCTCCCCCCCCCGTCTCTCTTTCCCCCCCCGTCTCTCTTTCCCCCCCCCCGTCTCTCTTTCCCCCCCCGTCTCTCTTTCCTCCCCCCCCGTCTCTCTCCCCCCCCCCGTCTCTCTCCCCCCCCCCGTCTCTCTCCCCCCCCCCCGTCTCTCTTCCCCCCCCCGTCTCTTCCCCCCCCCCCGTGTCTCTTCCCCCCCCCGTGTCTCTTCCCCCCAGTGTCTCTCCCCCCCCCGTCTCTCTCCCCCCCCCCCCGTCTCCCCCCCCGTCTCTCTCCCCCCCCCGTCTCTCTCCCCCCCCCGTCTCTCTCCCCCCCCCCCCGTCTCTCCCCCCCCCGTCTCTCCCCCCCCCGTCTCTCCCCCCCCCCCCGTCTCTCCCCCCCCCCGTCTCTCCCCCCCCCGTCTCTCCCCCCCCCCCCGTCTCTCCCCCCCCCCCGTCTCTCCCCCCCCCCGTCTCCCCCCCCCCGTCTCTCCCCCCCGTCTCTCCCCCCCCCGTCTCTCCCCCCCCCGTCTCTCCCCCCCCCCGTCTCTCCCCCCCCCCGTCTCTCCCCCCCCCGTCTCTCCCCCCCCCCCCGTCTCTCCCCCCCCCGTCTCTCCCCCCCCCGTCTCTCCCCCCCCCGTCTCTCCCCCCCGTCTCTCTTTCCCCCCCCCCCGTCTCTCTTTCCCCCCCCCCCCCGTCTCTCTTTCCCCCCCCCGTCTCTCTTTCCCCCCCCCGTCTCTCTTTCCCCCCCCCCCCGTCTCTCTTTCCCCCCCCCGTCTCTCTCTCCCCCCCCCGTCTCTCTCTCCCCCCCCATCTCTCTCCCCCCCCATCTCTCCCCCCCCCCGTCTCTCTCCCCCCCGTCTCTCTCCCCCCCCGTCTCTCCCCCACCCCGTCTCTCTTCCCCGCGCCCCGTCTCTCTTCCCCCCACCCCGTCTCTCTACCCCCCCCCACCCCGTCTCTCTTCCCCACCCACCCCGTCTCTCTCCCCCCCGTCTCTTCCCCCCCCCCCATCTCTCTCCCCCCCCCCCCGTCTCTCTCCCCCCCCGTCTCTCTCCCCCCCCCCGTCTCTCCCCCCCCCCGTCTCTTCCCCCCCCCCCCGTCTCTTCCCCCCCCCCCCGTCTCTTCCCCCCCCCCCGTCTCTTCCCCCCCCCCGTCTCTCTCCCCCCCCCCCCCGTCTCTCTCCCCCCCCCCCCGTCTCTCTCCCCCCCCCCCGTCTCTCTCCCCCCCCCCCCCGTCTCTCTCCCCCCCCCATCTCTCTTCCCCCCCCCCCCATCTCTCTTCCCCCCCCCCCCGTCTCTCTTCCCCCCCCCCGTCTCTCTTCCCCCCCCCCGTCTCTTTTCCCCCCCCCCGTCTCTCTCCCCCCCCCCCCCCGTCTCTCTCCCCCCCCCATCTCTCCACCCCCCCCCGTCTCTCTCCACCCCCCCCGTCTCTCTCCACCCCCCCGTCTCTCTCCACCCCCCCGTCTCTCTCCCCCCCCCCCCCGTCTCTCTTACCCCCCGTCTCTCTCCCCCCCCCCCGTCTCTCTTCCCCCCCGTCTCTCTTCCCCCCCGTCTCTCTTCCCCCCCGTCTCTCTCCCCCCCCCCCGTCTCTCTCTCCCCCCCCCGTCTCTCTCCCCCCGTCTCTCTCCCCCCCGTCTCTCTCCCCCCCCCGTCTCTCTCCCCCCCCGTCTCTCTCCCCCCCGTCTCTCTCCCCCCCCGTCTCTCTCCCCCCCGTCTCTCTCCCCCCCCGTCTCTCTCCCCCCCCCCGTCTCTCTCCCCCCCGTCTCTCTTTTCCCCCCCCCGTCTCTCCCCCCCCCCATCTCTCTCCCCCCCCCCCGTCTCTCTCCCCCCCCCCCCGTCTCTCTCCCCCCCCCCGTCTCTCTCCCCCCCCGACTCTCACCCCCCCATCTCTCCCCCCCCGTCTCTCCCCCCCCCGTCTCTCCCCCCCCCCGTCTCTCCCCCCCCCCGTCTCTCCCCCCCCCCCGTCTCTCCCCCCCCGTCTCTCTCCCCCCCCGTCTCTCCCCCCCCCCGTCTCTCCCCCCCGTCTCTCCCCCCCGTCTCTCCCCCCCCCGTCTCTCCCCCCCCCCGTCTCTCCCCCCCCCGTCTCTCTCTTCCCCCCCCCCGTCTCTCTCTCCCCCCCCGTCTCTCTCTTCCCCCCCCCCCCGTCTCTCTCTCTCCCCCCCCGTCTCTCTCCCCCCCCCCGTCTCTCTCCCCCCCCCGTCTCTCTCCCCCCCCCGTCTCTCCCCTCCCCCCCCCCGTCTCTCTTCCCCCCCCCGTCTCTCTTCCCCCCCCCCGTCTCTCTCCCCCCCCCCCGTCTCTCTTCCCCCCCCGTCTCTCTTCCCCCCCCGTCTCTCTCCCCCCCGTCTCTCTCCCCCCCGTCTCTCCCCCCCCCCCGTCTCTCTCCCCCCCCCCGTCTCTCTCCCCCCCCCGTCTCTCTCCCCCCCCCGGTCTCTCCCCCCGTGTCTCTTCCCCCCCCCCCCCCGTGTCTCTTCCCCCCCCCCGTGTCTCTTCCCCCCCCCGTGTCTCTTCCCCCCCCCGTGTCTCTTCCCCCCCCCGTGTCTCTTCCCCCCCCCGTGTCTCTTCCCCCCCCCGTGTCTCTTCCCCCCCCCCGTGTCTCTTCCCCCCCCCCGTGTCTCTTCCCCCCCCCCGTGTCTCTTCCCCCCCCCGTGTCTCTTCCCCCCCCGTGTCTCTTCCCCCCCCCCCGTGTCTCTTCCCCCCCCCCGTGTCTCTCCCCCCCCCACCCCCGTCTCTCCCCCCCCCCCCGTCTCTCTCCCCCCCCCCCGTCTCTCTTCCCCCCCCCCCCCGTCTCTCTTCCCCCTCCCCCCGTCTCTTCCCCCCCCCGTCTCACTCCCCCCCCCCCCCGTCTCTCCTCTCTTTTCCCCCCCCCCGTCTCACTTTTCCCCCCCCTCCGTCTCTCTCCCGCCCCCCCGTCTCTCTCCCGCCCCCCCGTCTCTCTCCCGCCCCCCCGTCTCTCTCCCGCCCCCCCCGTCTCTCTCCCGCCCCCCCGTCTCTCTCCCGCCCCCCCGTCTCTCTCCCGCCCCCCCCCCCATCTCTCTCCCGCCCCCCCGTCTCTCTCCCGCCCCCCCGTCTCTCTCCCGCCCCCCCCCCCCGTCTCTCTCCCGCCCCCCCGTCTCTCTCCCGCCCCCCGTCTCTCTCCCGCCCCCCCGTCTCTCTCCCGCCCCCCCGTCTCTCTCCCGCCCCCCCGTCTCTCTCCCGCCCCCCCGTCTCTCTCCCGCCCCCCCCGTCTCTCTCCCGCCCCCCCGTCTCTCTCCCGCCCCCCCGTCTCTCTCCCGCCCCCCCGTCTCTCTTCCCCCCCCCCCCCCCGTCTCTCTTCCCCCCCCCCCCCCGGTGTCTCTTCCCCCCCCCGGTGTCTCTTCCCACCGCCCCGTCTCTCTCGCCCCCCATGTCTCTTCCCCCCCCTCCCTTGTCTCTTCCCCCCCCCCGTCTCTCCCCCCCCCCCGTCTCTCCCCCCCCCCCCGTCTCTCCCCCCCCCCGTCTCTCTTTCCCCCCCCGTCTCTCTTTCCCCCCCCGTCTCTCTTTCCCCCCCCCGTCTCTCTTTCCCCCCCCCGTCTCTCTTTTCCCCCCCCCCCGTCTCTCTTCTCCCCCCCCCGTCTCTCTTCCCCCCCCCGTCTCTCTTCCCCCCCCCGTCTCTCTTCCCCCCCCGTCTCTCTTCCCCCCCCCCCGTCTCTCTTCCCCCCCCCCCGACTCTCTCCTCCCCCCCCGTCTCTCTCCTCCCCCCCCCCCCCCCCCGTCTCTCTCCTCCCCCCCCCCGTCTCTCTCCTACCCCCCCACCCCCGTCTCTCTTCCCCCCCCCCCCCCCGGTCTCTCTTCCCCCTCCCCCCGGTCTCTCTTCCCCCCGGTCTCTCTTCCCCCCCCGGTCTCTCTTCCCCCCGTCTCTCTTCCCTCCCCCCACCCCGTGTCTCCCCCCGTCACTCTTTCCCCCCCCCCCAGTCACTCTTTCCCCCCCCCCCCCCGTCACTCTCTTCCCCCCCCCCGTCACTCTCCCCCCCCCCCCCCCGTCACTCTCTCCCCCCCCCCCACCCGTCACTCTCCCCCCCCCCCCCCGTCTTTCTCCCCCCCCCCCGTCTCTCTCCCCCCCCCCCCCCGTCTCTCTCCCCCCTCCCGTCTCTCTTCCCCCCCCCCCGTCTCTCTCCCCCCCCGTCTCTCTAGCCCCCCCCCCCCGTCTCTCTCTCTCTTCCCCCGTCTCTCTTCCCCCCCCGTCTCTTCCCCCCCCCGTCTCTCTTCCCCCCCCATCTCTCTTCCCCCGCGTCTCTCTCCCCCACCCGTCTCCCTCCCCCCCCCCCGTCTCTCTTCCCCCCCCCGTCTCTCTCCCCCCCCCCCCGTCTCTCCCCCCCCGTCTCTCCCCCCCCCGTCTCTCTCCCCCCCCCCCCCCCGTCTCTCCCCCCCCCGTCTCTCTCCCCCCCCCCCGTCTCTCTCTCCCCCCCCCGTCTCTCTCCCCCCCCGTCTCTCTTCCCCCCCCCCCCCCGTCTCTCTTCTCTCCCCCCCCCCGTCTCTCTCCCCCCCCCCCGTCTCTCTCCCCCCCCCCGTCTCTCTCTCCCCCCCCCCCCCCGTCTCTCTCCCCTGCCCCCCCCCCGGACTCTTCTCTTCTCCCCGTCACTCCCGCTCCGTTCTCCATCCCCCCCCCCCACATCCGTCCGGCTCTCCCGCACGTCCGACTCTCCGTCCGCCCGGCTCCCCCTCCGTCCGCCCGGCTCCCCCCCGGTGTCTCCTCTCTTTCTCTCTTCCCCCCCCCGTCTCTCTATCCCCCCCCCCGTCTCTCCCCCCCCCCCGTCTCTCCCCCCCCCGTCTCTCCCCCCCCGTCTCTCCCCCCCCGTCTCTCCCCCCCTGTCTCTCCCCCCCCCGTCTCTCCCCCCCCGTCTCTTCCCCCCCCGTCTCTCCCCCCCGTCTCTCCCCCCCCGTCTCTCCCCCCCGTCTCTCCCCCCGTCTCTCCCCCCCGTCTCTCCCCCCCGTCTCTCCCCCCCGTCTCTCCCCCCCGTCTCTCCCCCCCGTCTCTCCCCCCCGTCTCTCCCCCCCGTCTCTCCCCCCCGTCTCTCCCCCCGTCTCTCCCCCCCGTCTCTCCCCCCCCGTCTCTCCCCCCCCGTCTCTCCCCCGTCTCTCCCCCCCCCCGTCTCTCTCTTCCCCCCCCCCCCCCGTCTCTCTCTTCCCCCCCCCCCGTCTCTCTCTTCCCCCCCCCCGTCTCTCTCTCTCCCCCCCCCCGTCTCTCTCTCTCCCCCCCCCCGTCTCTCTCCCCCCCGTCTCTCTCCCCCCCCGTCTCTCTCTCCCCCCCGTCTCTCTCCCCCCCCGTCTCTCTCCCCCCCCGTCTCTCTCCCCCCCCCGTCTCTCTCCCCCCCCCGTCTCTCTCCCCCCCCGTCTCTCTCCCCCCCCCCGTCTCACTCCCCCCCCCCCGTCTCTCTCCCCCCCCCCCGTCTCTCTCCCCCCCCCGTCTCTTTCCCCCCCCCCCGTCTCTCTTTCCCCCCCCCCCCGTCTCTCTTTCCCCCCCCCCCGTCTCTCTTTCCCCCCCCCCGTCTCTCTTCCCCCCCCCCGTCTCTCTTCCCCCCCCCCGTCTCTCTTCCCCCCCCCCGTCTCTCTTCCCCCCCCCGTCTCTCTCCCCCCCCCGTCTCTCTCCCCCCCCCGTCTCTCTCCCCCCCCCCCGTCTCTCTCCCCCCCCCCGTCTCTCCCCCCCCCCCCCGTCTCTCTCTCCCCCCCCGTCTCTCTCTTCCCCCCCCCCCCCCCCCCGTCTCTCTCCCCCCCCCCGTCTCTCCCCCCCCCCGTGTCTCTTCCCCCCCCCCGTGTCTCTTCCTCCCCCGTGTCTCTTCCCCCCCCCGTGTCTCTTCTCCCCCCCCCGTATCTCTTCCCCCCCCCGTGTCTCTTCCCCCCCCGTGTCTCTTCCCCCCCCCGTGTCTCTTCCCCCCCCCGTGTCTCTCCCCCCCCCCGTGTCTCTTCCCCCCCCCCGTGTCTCTTCCCCCCCCCCGTGTCTCTTCACCCCCCGTGTCTCTCTCCCCCCCCCCCCGTCTCTCTCCCCCCCCGTCTCTCTTCCCCCCCCCCGTCTCTCTTCCCCCCCCCCGTCTCTCTTCCCCCTCCCCCCGTCTCTCTCCCGCCCCCCCCGTCTCTCTCCCGCCCCCCCCGTCTCTCTCCCGCCCCCCCCCGTCTCTCTCCCGCCCCCCCCCCCGTCTCTCTCCCGCCCCCCCCGTCTCTCTCCCGCCCCCCCCCGTCTCTCTCCCGCCCCCCCCGTCTCTCTCCCGCCCCCCCGTCTCTCTCCCGCCCCCCCGTCTCTCTCCCGCCCCCCCCGTCTCTCTCCCGCCCCCCCGTCTCTCTCCCGCCCCCCCGTCTCTCTCCCGCCCCCCAGTCTCTCTCCCGCCCCCCCGTCTCTCCCCCCCCCCCCCGTCTCTCTTCCCCCCCCCCCCCGGTGTCTCTTCCCCCCCCCCGGTGTCTCTTCCCACCCCCCCCCGTCTCTCTCGCACCCCATGTCTCTTCCCCCCCCTCCCTTGTCTCTCCCCCCCCCGTCTCTCCCCCCCCCCGTCTCTCTTTCCCCCCCCGTCTCTCTTTCCCCCCCCGTCTCTCTTTCCCCCCCCCGTCTCTCTTTCCCCCCCCCGTCTCTCTTCCTCCCCCCCCCCCCCCCCGTCTCTCTTCCCCCCCCCCCGTCTCTCTCCTCCCCCCCCCCCCCCCCGTCTCTCTCCTCCCCCCCCCCGTCTCTCTCCGCCCCCCCCGTCTCTCTCCTCCCCCCCCACCCCCGTCTATCTTCCCCCCCCCCCCCTCCTCCCTCCCCCCGTCTCTCTTTCCCCACCCCACCCCGGTCTCTCTTCCCGCCCCCCCCCCCCGGTCTCTCTTCCCCCCCCCCGGTCTCTCTTTCCCCCCCCGTCTCTCTTCCCTCCCCCCCCCCCCCCCCCCGTGTCTCCCCCCGTCACTCTTTCCCCCCCCCAGTCACTCTTTCCCCCCCCCCCCGTCACTCTCTCCCCCCCCACCGTCACTCTTCCCCCCCCCCCCGTCTTTCTCCCCCCCCCCCCCGTCTCTCCCCCCCCCCCCCCCGTCTCTCTCCCCCCCCGTCTCTCTTCCCCCCCCGTCTCTCCGCCCCCCCCGTCTCTCTCCTCCCCCCCCACCCCCGTCTATCTTCCCCCCCCCCCCTCCTCCCTCCCCCGTCTCTCTTTCCCCACCCCACCCCGGTCTCTCTTCCCGCCCCCCCCCCCGGTCTCTCTTCCCCCCCCCCGGTCTCTCTTCCCCCCCCGGTCTCTCTTCCCCCCCCGGTCTCTCTTCTCCCCCCCGGTCTCTCTTTTCCCCCCCCGGTCTCTCTTTCCCCCCCCGTCTCTCTTCCCTCCCCCCCCCCCCCCCCGTGTCTCCCCCCGTCACTCTTTCCCCCCCCCAGTCACTCTTTTCCCCCCCCCCCCGTCACTCTCTCCCCCCCCACCGTCACTCTCCCCCCCCCCCGTCTTTCTCCCCCCCCCCCCGTCTCTCCCCCCCCCCCCGTCTCTCTTCCCCCCCCCCGTCTCTCTCCCCCCTCCTCTCTCTTCCCCCCCCCACCCCATCTCTCTTCCCCCCCACCCCGTCTCTCTTCTCCCCCACCCCGTCTCTCTTCCCCGCACCCCGTCTCTCTTCCCCCGCACCCCGTCTCTCTTCCCCCCACCCCGTCTCTCTTCCCCCCACCCCGTCTCTCTTCCCCCCCACCCCGTCTCTCTTCCCCCCCCCTGTCTCTCTCCCCCCCCCCGTCTCTCTATCCCCCCCCCGTCTCTCTATCCCCCCCCCGTCTCTCTTCCCCCCCCTGTCTCTCTCCCCCCACCGTCACTCTTCCCCCCCCCCCCGTCTTTCTCCCCCCCCCCCGTCTTTCTCCCCCCCCCCCGTCTTTCTCCCCCCCCCCCCGTCTCTCTTCCCCCCCCGTCTCTCTCCCCCCCCCCGTCTCTCTCCCCCCCCCGTCTCTCTCCCCCCCTCGTCTCTCTCTCTCTTCCCCCGTCTCTCTCTCCCCCCCCCGTCTCTTCCCCCCCCGTCTCTCTTCCCCCCCCCATCTCTCTTCCCCCCCGTCACTCTCCCCCCCCCCGTCTCTCTCCTCCCCCCCCCCCCCCGTCTCTCTCCCCCCCCGTCTCTCTCCCCCCCCGTCTCTCTCCCCCCCCCGTCTCTCTCCCCCCCGTCTCTCTCCCCCCCCGTCTCTCTCCCCCCCCGTCTCTCTCCCCCCCCGTCTCTCTCCCCCCCCCCGTCTCTCTCCCCCCCCCGTCTCTCTCCCCCCCCGTCTCTTTCCCCCCCCCGTCTCTCTTCCCCCCCCCCCCCGTCTCTCTCCCCCCCGTCTCTCTCCCCCCCCGTCTCTCTCCCCCCCCCCGTCTCTCTCCCCCCCCCCCGTCTCTCTCCCCCCCCGTCTCTCTCCCCCCCCGTCTCTCTCCCCCACCCGTCTCTCTCCCCCCCCCCGTCTCTTCCCCCCCCCCCCGTCTCTCTTTCCCCCCCCCCCGTCTCTCTTTCCCCCCCCCCCCGTCTCTCTTCCCCCCCCCGTCTCTCTTCCCCCCCCCCGTCTCTCTTCCACCCCCCGTCTCTCTCCCCCCCCCCCGTCTCTCTCCCCCCCCCGTCTCTCTTTCCCCCCCCCCGTCTCTCTTCCTCCCCCCCCCCCCCGTCTCTCTTCCCCCCCCCCCGTCTCTCTCCTCCCCCCCCCCCCCCCCCCGTCTCTCTCCTCCCCCCCCCCCCCGTCTCTCTCCGCCCCCCCCGTCTCTCTCCTCCCCCCCCACCCCCGTCTATCTTCCCCCCCCCCCCTCCTCCCTCCCCCGTCTCTCTTTCCCCACCCCACCCCGGTCTCTCTTCCCGCCCCCCCCCCCGGTCTCTCTTCCCCCCCCCCGGATGTCTCTTTCCCCCCCCGTCTCTCTTCCCTCCCCCCCCCCCCCGTGTCTCCCCCCGTCACTCTTTCCCCCCCCAGTCACTCTTTCCCCCCCCCCCCCGTCACTCTCTCCCTCCCCCCACCGTCACTCTCCCCCCCCCCCCGTCTTTCTCCCCCCCCCCCCCGTCTCTCCCCCCCCCCCCCCGTCTCTCTCCCCCCCCCGTCTCTCTTCCCCCCCCCGTCTCTCCGCCCCCCCCGTCTCTCTCCTCCCCCCCCACCCCCGTCTATCTTCCCCCCCCCCCCCTCCTCCCTCCCCCGTCTCTCTTTCCCCACCCCACCCCGGTCTCTCTTCCCGCCCCCCCCCCCGGTCTCTCTTCCCCCCCCCGGTCTCTCTTCCCCCCCCGGTCTCTCTTCCCCCCCCGGTCTCTCTTCCCCCCCCGGTCTCTCTTCTCCCCCCCGGTCTCTCTTTTCCCCCCCCGGTCTCTCTTTCCCCCCCCGTCTCTCTTCCCTCCCCCCCCCCCCCGTGTCTCCCCCCGTCACTCTTTCCCCCCCCCAGTCACTCTTTCCCCCCCCCCCGTCACTCTCTCCCCCCCCCACCGTCACTCTCCCCCCCCCCCCGTCTTTCTCCCCCCCCCCCCCCCGTCTCTCCCCCCCCCCGTCTCTCTTCCCCCCCCCGTCTCTCTCCCCCCTCCTCTCTCTTCCCCCCCCCACCCCATCTCTCTTCCCCCCCACCCCGTCTCTCTTCTCCCCCACCCCGTCTCTCTTCCCCGCACCCCGTCTCTCTTCCCCCGCACCCCGTCTCTCTTCCCCCCACCCCGTCTCTCTTCCCCCCACCCCGTCTCTCTTCCCCCCCACCCCGTCTCTCTTCCCCCCCCCTGTCTCTCTCCCCCCCCCGTCTCTCTATCCCCCCCCCCGTCTCTCTATCCCCCCCCCCGTCTCTCCCCCCCCCGTCTCTCCCCCCCCGTCTCTCCCCCCCCCGTCTCTCCCCCCCCGTCTCTCCCCCCCCGTCTCTCCCCCCCCGTCTCTTCCCCCCCCCGTCTCTCCCCCCCCGTCTCTCCCCCCCCCGTCTCTTCCCCCCCCCGTCTCTCCCCCCCCCGTCTCCCCCCCCGTCTCTCCCCCCGTCTCTCCCCCCCGTCTCTCCCCCCCGTCTCTCCCCCCCGTCTCTCCCCCCCGTCTCTCCCCCCGTCTCTCCCCCCGTCTCTCCCCCCGTCTCTCCCCCCGTCTCTCCCCCCCGTCTCTCCCCCCCGTCTCTCCCCCCCCCGTCTCTCTCTTCCCCCCCCCCCCCGTCTCTCTCTTCCCCCCCCCGTCTCTCTCTTCCCCCCCCCCGTCTCTCTCTTCCCCCCCCCCGTCTCTCTCTCTCCCCCCCCCCGTCTCTCTCTCTCCCCCCCCCGTCTCTCTCCCCCCCCCCGTCTCTCTCCCCCCCCGTCTCTCTCCCCCCCGTCTCTCTCCCCCCCCGTCTCTCTCCCCCCCCCCGTCTCTCTCCCCCCCCCGTCTCTCTCCCCCCCCCGTCTCTCTCCCCCCCGTCTCTCTCCCCCCCCCCGTCTCTTTCCCCCCCCCCCCGTCTCTCTTTCCCCCCCCCCCCGTCTCTCTTTCCCCCCCCCCCCGTCTCTCTTCCCCCCCCCGTCTCTCTTTCCCCCCCCCCGTCTCTCTTCCCCCCCCCGTCTCTCTCCCCCCCCCGTCTCTCTCCCCCCCCCGTCTCTCTCCCCCCCCCCGTCTCTCTCCCCCCCCCCCGTCTCTCTCCCCCCCCCCGTCTCTCCCCCCCCCCCCCGTCTCTCTCTCCCCCCCCCGTCTCTCTCTCCCCCCCCGTCTCTCTCTCCCCCCCCCCCCCCCGTCTCTCTCCCCCCTCGTCTCTCCCCCCCCCGTGTCTCTTCCCCCCCCCGTGTCTCTTCCTCCCCCGTGTCTCTTCCCCCCCCGTGTCTCTTCTCCCCCCCCCGTATCTCTTCCCCCCCCCCGTGTCTCTTCCCCCCCCCGTGTCTCTTCCCCCCCCCGTGTCTCTCCCCCCCCCCGTGTCTCTTCCCCCCCCCCCGTGTCTCTTCCCCCCCCCGTGTCTCTTCACCCCCCGTGTCTCTCTCCCCCCCCCCCCCGTCTCTCTCCCCCCCCGTCTCTCTCCCCCCCCGTCTCTCTTCCCCCCCCCCGTCTCTCTTCCCCCCCCCCCCGTCTCTCTTCCCCCTCCCCGTCTCTCTTCCCCCTCCCCCGTCTCTCTCCCGCCCCCCCCGTCTCTCTCCCGCCCCCCCCGTCTCTCTCCCGCCCCCCCCGTCTCTCTCCGCCCCCCCCCGTCTCTCTCCCGCCCCCCCCCGTCTCTCTCCCGCCCCCCCCGTCTCTCTCCCGCCCCCCCCGTCTCTCTCCCGCCCCACCGTCCTCCGCCCGTCTCTCTCCCGCCCCCCGTCTCTCTCCCCCCCCCCCCCCCGTCTCTCTCCCGCCCCCCCCTCTCTCTCCCGCCCCCCCGTCTCTCTCCCGCCCCCCCGTCTCTCTCCCGCCCCCCCGTCTCTCTCCCGCCCCCCAGTCTCTCTCCCGCCCCCCCGTCTCTCTTCCCCCCCCCCGGTGTCTCTTCCCCCCCCCCGGTGTCTCTTCCCACCCCCCCCGTCTCTCTCGCACCCCATGTCTCTTCCCCCCCCTCCCTTGTCTCTCCCCCCCCCGTCTCTCCCCCCCCCCGTCTCTCTTTCCCCCCCCGTCTCTCTTTCCCCCCCCGTCTCTCTTTCCCCCCCCCGTCTCTCTTTCCCCCCCCCGTCTCTCTTTCCCCCCCCCCGTCTCTCTTCCTCCCCCCCCCCCCCGTCTCTCCTCCTCCCCCCCCCCCGTCTCTCTCCTCCCCCCCCCCCCCGTCTCTCTCCTCCCCCCCCCCCCGTCTCTCTCCGCCCCCCCCCGTCTCTCTCCTCCCCCCCCACCCCCGTCTATCTTCCCCCCCCCCCCCCTCCTCCCTCCCCCGTCTCTCTTTCCCCACCCCCACCCCGGTCTCTCTTCCCGCCCCCCCCCCCCCCGGTCTCTCTTCCCCCCCCCCGGTCTCTCTTTCCCCCCCCGTCTCTCTTCCCTCCCCCTCCCCCCCCCCCCCCGTGTCTCCCCCCGTCACTCTTTCCCCCCCCGTCACTCTTTCCCCCCCCCAGTCACTCTTTCCCCCCCCCCCGTCACTCTCTTCCCCCCCCCCACCGTCACTCTCCCCCCCCCCCGTCACTCTCCCCCCCCCCCGTCACTCTCCCCCCCCCCCCGTCTCTCCCCCCCCCCCCGTCTCTCTCCCCCCCCCCGTCTCTCTCCCCCCCCCGTCTCTCTTCCCCCCCCGTCTCTCCGCCCCCCCGTCTCTCTCCTCCCCCCCCACCCCCGTCTATCTTCCCCCCCCCCCCCTCCTCCCTCCCCCGTCTCTCTTTCCCCACCCCACCCCGGTCTCTCTTCCCGCCCCCCCCCCCGGTCTCTCTTCCCCCCCCCGGTCTCTCTTCCCCCCCCGGTCTCTCTTCCCCCCCCGGTCTCTCTTCTCCCCCCCGGTCTCTCTTTTCCCCCCCGGTCTCTCTTTCCCCCCCCGTCTCTCTTCCCTCCCCCCCCCCCCCCCCCGTGTCTCCCCCCGTCACTCTTTCCCCCCCCCAGTCACTCTTTCCCCCCCCCCCGTCACTCTCTCCCCCCCCCACCGTCACTCTCCCCCCCCCCGTCTTTCTCCCCCCCCCCCGTCTCTCCCCCCCCCCCCGTCTCTCTTCCCCCCCCGTCTCTCTTCCCCCCCCGTCTCTCTTCCCCCCCCCGTCTCTCTCCCCCCCCCGTCTCTCTCCCCCCCTCGTCTCTCTCTCTCTTCCCCCGTCTCTCTCTCCCCCCCCCGTCTCTTCCCCCCCCGTCTCTCTTCCCCCCCCGTCTCTCTTCCCCCCCATCTCTCTTCCCCCCCGTCACTCTCCCCCCCCCCCGTCTCTCTCCTCCCCCCCCCCCCCCCGTCTCTCTCCCCCCCCGTCTCTCTCCCCCCCCCCGTCTCTCTCCCCCCCCGTCTCTCTCCCCCCCCGTCTCTCTCCCCCCCCGTCTCTCTCCCCCCCCGTCTCTCTCCCCCCCCGTCTCTCTCCCCCCCCCGTCTCTCTCCCCCCCCGTCTCTTTCCCCCCCCCCGTCTCTCTTCCCCCCCCCCCCGTCTCTCTCCCCCCCGTCTCTCTCCCCCCCCCGTCTCTCTCCCCCCCCCGTCTCTCTCCCCCCCCCGTCTCTCTCCCCCCCCGTCTCTCTCCCCCACCCGTCTCTCTCCCCCCCCCGTCTCTTCCCCCCCCCCCCCGTCTCTCTTTCTCCCCCCCCCGTCTCTCTTTCCCCCCCCCCCGTCTCTCTTCCCCCCCCCCGTCTCTCTTCCCCCCCCCGTCTCTCTTCCCCCCCCCGTCTCTCTTCCACCCCCCGTCTCTCTCCCCCCCCCCGTCTCTCTCCCCCCCCCGTCTCTCTCCCCCCCCCGTCTCTCTCCCCCCCCCCCCGTCTCTCTCCCCCCCCCCCGTCTCTCTCCCCCCCCCGTCTCTCCCCCCCCCCCCCGTCTCTCTCTCCCCCCCCGTCTCTCTCTTCCCCCCCCCCCGTCTCTCTCCCCCCCCCCCCCGTCTCTTCCCCCCCCCCCCCGTGTCTCTTCCCCCCCCCCCCGTGTCTCTTCCCCCCCCCGTGTCTCTTCCCCCCCCCCGTGTCTCTTCCTCCCCCCCCGTATCTCTTCCCCCCCCCGTGTCTCTTCCCCCCCCCGTGTCTCTCCCCCCCCCCGTGTCTCTTTCCCCCCCCCCGTGTCTCTTCACCCCCCGTGTCTCTCTCCCCCCCCCCGTCTCTCTCCCCCCCCGTCTCTCTTCCCCCCCCCCCCGTCTCTCTTCCCCCCCCCCCCGTCTCTCTTCCCCCTCCCCCCGTCTCTCTCCCGCCCCCCCCGTCTCTCTCCCGCCCCCCCCGTCTCTCTCCCGCCCCCCCCCCCGTCTCCTCTCCTGCCCCCCCGTCTCTCTCCCGCCCCCCCCCGTCTCTCTCCCGCCCCCCCCCGTCTCTCTCCCGCCCCCCCGTCTCTCTCCCGCCCCCCGTCTCTCTCCCGCCCCCCGTCTCTCTCCCGCCCCCCCGTCTCTCTCCCGCCCCCCCGTCTCTCTCCCGCCCCCCCGTCTCTCTCCCGCCCCCCCGTCTCTCTCCCGCCCCCCCGTCTCTCTCCCGCCCCCCAGTCTCTCTCCCGCCCCCCCGTCTCTCCCCCCCCCCCCGTCTCTCTTCCCCCCCCCCCCCCCGGTGTCTCTTCCCCCCCCCCGGTGTCTCTTCCCCACCCCCCCCCCCCGTCTCTCTCGCACCCCATGTCTCTTCCCCCCCCCTCCCTTGTCTGTCCCCCCCCCGTCTCTCTTTCCCCCCCCGTCTCTCTTTCCCCCCCCGTCTCTCTTTCCCCCCGTCTCTCTTTCCCCCCCCGTCTCTCTTCCTCCCCCCCCCCCGTCTCTCTTCCTCCCCCCCCCCGTCTCTCTTCCTCCCCCCCCCCCGTCTCTCTTCCTCCCCCCCCCCCGTCTCTCTCCTCCCCCCCCCCCCCGTCTCTCTCTCCTCCCCCCCCCCCCCCGTCTCTCTCCTCCCCCCCCGTCTCTCTCCTCCCCCCCCGTCTCTCTCCTCCCCCCCACCCCCGTCTATCTTCCCCCCCCCCCCCTCCTCCCTCCCCCGTCTCTCTTTCCCCACCCCACTCCGGTCTCTCTTCCCGCCCCCCCCCCGGTCTCTCTTTCCCCCCCCCCCGGTCTCTCTTCCCGCCCCCCGGTCTCTCTTCACCCCCCGGTCTCTCTTCCCCCCCCGGTCTCTCTTCCCCCCGGTCTCTCTTTTCCCCCCCCCGGTCTCTCT